>NC_134358.1:334162501-334322501 GCF_048569485.1 Anomaloglossus baeobatrachus
GGATAAGGGTAAGTCCGTAATGAAGTCCATTGCAATATGTTGCCACGGAACGGAAGGAATGGGCAGAGGCAGAAGACGTCCATATGGTAGTGCTTGGGTGTCTTGTTCCGGGCACAGGATGGACAGGCTGAGACGAAGGTTGCAACGTCTTTACGGAGGGACGGCCACCAGTAGTGACGGACAATCATACTCCAAGTCTTCTTCTGACCAGCATGGCCGGCGATCTTCGAGGCATGGCCCCATTGCAGAATTCTCTGTATGTCAGTATCTGAGACATAGGTTTTCCCAGAGGGTATCTGAGTCAGAGCGACAAGAGCCACCGGAATGACTTTACTGGGGTTGATGATGGGCTGGAACGTCTCCTCCTCCAACTCCACGGGCACGAAGGACCTGGACAAAGCTTCTGCCCGCACGTTCTTATCCGCAGGCCGAAAATGGAGTTGGAAATCAAATCGAGCAAAAAACAAGGACCAGCGGGCTTGTCACGGGTTCAGTCTTTGGGCTGACCGCAGGTACTCCAGATTCTTGTGGTCCGTGTATATGATCACAGGGTATACTGCTCCCTCCAAGAGGTAGCGCCATTCCTCCAAGGCCAGCTTAATGGCCAGTAGCTCCCGATCCCCGATGGTGTAGTTGCGTTCGGGTGCCGAGAAGCTCTTGGAGAAGAATCCGCAAGTGACCATCTTTCCGGAGGAGGAGTTCTGCATCAACACTGCCCCGGCTCCTGAGGAGGAGGCATTACACAGACCAAAGGGCATGACACAATACTCGTAGTGCCCATCCCGAGTGTTGAATGCGGTCTTCCATTCGTCTCCAGAGCGAATGCGAACCAGGTTATAGGCCCCACGGAGGTCCAACTTGGTGAATACACGAGCTCCTCGGATGGGCTGGATGGAATTCAGACATCTCTCGTGACACGAGGAGCCCCATCGGGTAATTTCACCTGTACTCCAGCTGACCGACGGTTCGTGTGCCCGTAACCATGGGAGTCCAAGCAGGATTTGATGAGACATGCGCGGGAGGACGTAGAAGGTGATCTTCTCGGTGTGCAGGGCACCGATCCGTAATTCCACAGGCTTGGTGATCAGTGAGACGGTGTCAGAGAGGGGTCTCCCATCTACAGAGGCGATCACCAGCGGTTTTTCTAGTGGGAGAACAGGCACCTGGTACTTATCCACCGTGGCCTGCTGGATGAAGTTGCCTGCTGCTCCGGAATCGAGATTCGCCTCTGCCGTGAACCGGGTCTCTACTGTAGTGACTTGAATAGTCCATGTAACGGAGTCTGAGAGAGTCCCAGCACCTAAGGTGGCCTCTCCTACCAAGCCTAGGCTTTGGAGTTTCCCGGCTTCTCGGGACAAGAGCGTAGCAGGTGTGTGCCATCACCGCAGTAGAAGCAGAGACCCTTTGCTAGTCGTTCTGCTCTGCGTTGCTCAGACTGCCTCAGGCGGTCAATCTGCATGGGCTCGTAGGTAGACGCGCCAGGTGACGCCATCTGGGGTGCGATGGACTTCTGTGGTGGGGAGGAGTGCCGTATCGGACGCCTCTCGCGGGACACCTCTTTGGATCGTTCCTGGAAGCGAAGATCCACTCGAGTCGCTAGAGCAATCAGGGCATCCAGGGTGGAAGGCACGTCACGACCAGCCAGCTCATCTTTGATACGACCCGAGAGTCCCTCCCAGAAGGCGGCGGTTAGGGCCTCATTGTTCCACCCCAATTCCGAGGCCAAGGTGCGAAAACGAATAGCATATTGGCCCACCGTCAGAGTCCCCTGCCGTAGCCGGAGGAGGGATGAGGCAGACGCGGAGGCGCGTCCGGGCTCGTCAAAGGTGCTACGAAAAGCCTGCAGGAACTCCTGGATGTCGATGGTTACCGGATCCTCCTTCTCCCACAAGGGGTTCATCCAGGCCAGTGCCTCTCCCTCTAGATGGGACATCACGAACGCGACCTTGGCTTGGTCAGAGGCAAAAAGGTGCGGCAGCAGCTTGAAATGGAGGGAGCATTGATTTATGAATCCCCTGCAAGTCTTGGGATCTCCGGCGTACCGGGGTGGTGAGGCCAAACGAAGTTTGGAAGTATCCGAGGAGGCTGCCACAGGAACTGCGGCCGTGGATTGTGCAGTGGAAGCCTGAGATGCCAAGGACGTGGCCGTTGCTTGTAGCGTGTTCAGGCGGGTATCCACAGAGGACATGAAGGCCAGCATGCGGGACTGGGTCTCGCGCTGTCGTACGAGTTCCTGCTGCAAGGCCGCTAGTGCTTCGGCGGGATCCATGGCCTGTTCTAGCTGTTACGTCCGGGTGGTGGAAACACTGGACCATACACCGGTTTCCCCTGAGGAGGCAGCCAGGCCGGTCACCCCGCCAGAGGGTCTTGATGCATGGCAGCCGAAGCACTATTGGTAGCCAGATAGTCCGTAGGGGAGCTGGAAAGGTGGATGTTGCTGAGCACACGGAGTTCTGGACGGTAGTCCGGGTGACGAGGCTCAGGGTCCAAGGCCGGGTTGAAGGGTCAGGCGGGATCCGGAACCTGCTGAGCGATGGGACGGGTCACCCAACGGAGCCAGGGACTGGAGACTGGCGGAGCTGCAGAGGTGGTGGAACATCCGCCGAAGTCACCGTCAGGGTACTGGAATGGACGTGGTTCGGAGCGGCTGGCGTGGCAGGACAGGCTCTGCGAGACAGACAGGGTTAATACAGGGCAAAGCAATACGGTGACCTGAACTCCTAGCTTACTAAACACGTAGAACAGGCCCCGCCCACCAGGAAAGAGAATCCTAATATACCCTGTACCTGTCTATGCAATTTCCTGTTTCAAGGTGCTGGCCCTTTAAGAAAGGATCAATGACCGCGCATGCGCCCTAATGCGCATGCGCGAGGCCCGTGTGCCAGAAGCCAGTCCAGGGAGCGGTGCAGAGGAAGCAAGGGTGCCCGGCAGGGTGTCCCACGTCGCTGAGGAGCGCCGGGAGCGGGGAGCTGGACGCATGGAGGGTGCAGGCGAGGAAGAGGAGGCCGGGATCGGAGTGGTGAGTCGGGGACGCCGCCGGGAAGCGGGGAGCGGGCCACGGGGACCGGAGAGCGGGGCACGGGGACCGGGAGGCGTGACAGTACCTCGCCTGTGAGGATGGAACCCCCTTCCTTAACTCTGGCAGCAGCTAATGAGCAGGCTGCGCCCCCTGGTGCTGCAGCTGACTTGTGTTCCCAGGTGCAGCAGCTGAGCAAAGACGCTGCTATGATCCTGAAAGTGATGCAGATCCAGCCGGAATCCAAGCCATTGGAGAAGATTCAGCTAGCCGACTGCCCTGAGGATGTCCCATGGATGCGAGGAAGGAGAATTCCATCATCCACAGGAAGGAGCAGTGACCGCTATGACTCTTCTGGACAACCAGGGCCAGATTAAGGTTGGTGGGGGCCCCTGGGCAGAAAATCTGGTGGGGGCCCAATAACATTAAAATTTTTAGCCATAATAGTAGAGCACAAACTGTAGCATTTAGATATAAATCCAATGCGCACATGCGCATCTTATCCTGTTGTTCTGCTGTGCCGCTCCCATGCCAGCAGCCGGCGCTGCTCGGAACCGGGGCCTATGGTACGGTTCAAGGAGTTCCCCGGACCCGGGGGTCTTGCAGTCACTCCGAATAAAACAGGGACGTATTTGTACGGGGTTGATTGTAGAATGTCTGTGATGCCACCCACGGTATGTGGTGAAGTGGGACACCACCGCTGCTGTTGTGGAATACCCGGGGGAGATGTAATGGCAGCCGGATGTTAACCCCTCCGTGGGTGAGGATGGTTGCCCCGGGGACCAGTGTCTCTGTGCAGGGTATAACGACGGCAGGGGCCCGCACGCCCAGATGTACCAGGGGATAGTTGGTTACTCACTACTGAATGAATCAGACGAGTCTTTTGGTAAACCAAGGTACTGGTGGCCGGCCGCCACGGCCGGTTGTACTCCGGTCCCCCACCCGGGCTGGTGGTCGCTGTCCATTCATCTGCACTGTTTTTGTGTATTGTGGGCTGCCTGGTTTGGAACTCAGGAGTCCGCTCCCAACTTGCTGTGTGCCTAAGGAGCCGTGCCCGCAGACGCTGACCCGTGGGATCTATGGGCCCTGGCGGTTGCCTATCCCTATCTGTGGGTGGTTGTCTTCTTTCGGGACTTTGAGACCGGAGCTATAATCCTGCCCTCAATCGGTTTATTATCTAGGCCACTGGTTTTAGTCCTGGCTTCAGGGTCCGAGTACCCCCTCTGTGCACGGTTTCCGATCGGGGTCTCCGGTGTCGGTACCAGTGGGCTCCAGCCCTTCTCCGGTCCTCCTCGGATCTGCCGAGCCATCTTCCCATCTCCTGCTGACGGAGACCACCGTCTGCCACCTAGCCAAGGTACCAGGGCTCTGACCCTGGCACCGTTCAACTTGAACTTCCTCTGCTGGAGCTACACCTAGCTCCAGCCCACACTCCTCTCCACTTGAACTCCAAAACTGAACTGAAGCTACACTCAACTGCTTCAAATGTTTCCAAACCGCCTGGTCCCGCCCACTGGTGTGCCTGTCTTGCCCTAAGGGGGGGGGTGACTAGGGTTTCAGGTTGGCTGTATGTTACCTAGGTGAGAGAAGGTGTTGTGTGGGGGCCTATTTGTGACTACCTGGTTTTGCCAGGGCGTCACATTCCCCCTTGGATTAATACGGACTGTCCACGGGCTGTCCGACCACCAACATTTATTGAACAGGACTGTAGAAAAAGGTAAAAACACAATTACAAGCATAATAACATACAGTGCCTACAAGTAGTATTCAACCCCCTGCAGATTTAGCAGGTTTGATAAGATGCAAATAAGTTAGAGCCTGCAAACTTCAAACAAGAGCAGGATTTATTAACAGATGCATAAATCTTACAAACCAACAAGTTATGTTGCTCAGTTAAATTTTAATAAATTTTAAACATAAAAGTGTGCGTCAATTATTATTCAACCCCTAGGTTTAATATTTTGTGGAATAACCCTTGTTTGCAATTACAGCTAATAATCGTCTTTTATAAGACCTGATCAGGCCGGCACAGGTCTCTGGAGTTATCTTGGCCCACTCCTCCATGCAGATCTTCTCCAAGTTATCTAGGTTCTTTGGGTGTCTCATGTGGACTTTAATCTTGAGCTCCTTCCACACGTTTTCAATTGGGTTAAGGTCAGGAGACTGACTAGGGCACTGCAACACCTTGATTTTTTCCCTCTTGAACCAGGCCTTGGTTTTCTTGGCTGTGTGCTTTGGGTCGTTGTCTTGTTGGTAGATGAAATGATGACCCATCTTAAGATCCTTGATGGAGGAGCGGAGGTTCTTGGCCAAAATCTCCAGGTAGGCCGTGCTATCCATCTTCCCATGGATGCAGACCAGAAACAGCCCCACAGCATGATGCTGCTACCACCATGCTTGACTGTAGGGATGGTATCCTTGGGGTCACGTGTGTGGTTGGCACCAAAGATCTCGATCTTGGTCTCATCAGACCAGAGAACCTTGAACCAGTCTGTCTCAGAGTCCTCCAAGTGATCATGAGCAAACTGTAGATGAGCCTTGACATGACGCTTTGAAAGTAAAGGTACCTTACGGGCTCGCCTGGAAGGGAGACCATTGCGGTGGAGTACGTTACTTATGGTATTGACTGAAACCAATGTCCCCACTGCCATGAGATCTTCCCGGAGCTCCTTCCTTGTTGTCCTTGGGTTAGCCTTGACTCTTCGGACAAGCCTGGCCTCAGCACGGGTGGAAACTTTCAAAGGCTGTCCAGGCCGTGGAAGGTTAACAGTAGTTCCATAAGCCTTCCACTTCCGGATGATGCTCCCAACAGTGGAGACAGGTAGGCCCAACTCCTTGGAAAGGGTTTTGTACCCCTTGCCAGCCTTGTGACCATCCACGATCTTTTCTCTGATGGCCTTGGAATGCGTCTTTGTCTTTCCCATGTTGACCAAGTATGAATGCTGTTCACAAGTTTGGGGAGGGTCTTAATTAGTCAGAAAAGGCTGGAAAAAGAGATAATTAATCCAAACATGTGAAGCTCATTGTTCTTTGTGCCTGAAATACTTCTTAATACTTTAAGGCAGTGTTTCTCAACTCCAGTCCTCATGACCCACCAACAGGTCATGTTTTCAGGTTTTCCTCAATGTTAGACAGGGAACAATTCCATCACCTGTGAAACAGTAAGGAAAACCTGATGAGGAAAACCTGAAAACATGATCTGTTGGTGGGTCTTGAGGACTGGAGTTGAGAAACACTGCTTTAAGGGAACCAAACAGAATTCTGGTGGTTTGAGGGGTTGAATAATAAATGACCCTCTGAATAAACTTTTCACCATTTAAAAAAAAAAAAAAAAAGAAATAACATTCTTTTTTGCTGCAGTGCATTTCTCACTTCCAGGCTGATCTACAGTCCCACTGTCACAATGCCAAGTTAATTCCGAATGTGTAAACCTGCTAAATCTGCAGGGGGTTGAATACTACTTGTAGGCACTGTATGTACATCGAAGTATATTCTCATTCTTCCCTTACGGGAAGAACTTTTCTTAAACGTTGCACATTTAAAACTGGGATGAGATGGACCGGGTCCTTCTCACCTCGACCACCCAAAACAACCTACTCCCTGGTGCCACCGCTAAGCAATGGTGCGCACTCCTTGCCCAAGTCCAGGTTAGTCCCGGGTGTTGCCCGTACGGGCTGGGTAAAAAGTTCCTTACCCAGCAGTCCTTTTGAAGGGCCCCATGTCCAGGGGACCCCTGACCTGGAAGTTAGTCACCGGTTTTGGTGGTGACTGGGCCTCGGCCGCCTCTACCGCAGGCCCTTCCTCCAATCAGCCTCTCCAGAGACTGCACCAGGGTGAGAAGGTTGGTCAGGGACTATTTACAAGATCCAAAAGTTTTTGGGTTGGCTTTCCAGTCCAAAGCCATGGTCCATGAACTGTAAACGGTCCCAACGGGGACTTGCATAACTGAGGTAGCCGGGAACCGCTACCTTAACACTCAATCAGGTGAAGATGGCGGAGAGGGGTGGATGTGCAGCTGGGTGCCCATTTTCACCCACTTCTTCATATCAAGGGCAAATCACCCCCTCTCTCCGCACTGCCGGGTATAAGAAACCAACTCTCCGGGCTCCAGATCTCGATCTGGGTGGCCAACGGGCAGATGAGGGGACACATCCCTCCGGGACACAAAGATCTAGGCCTCCAGGCCCGGCTCGTATATGAAACCCCAGCCTCTGGGCGTTGAAATGCCAGACCTGGCCTTGGTGTGTTGGGCCCGGATCCGGAAAGTGGCATTTCGGAGATGGTCCTTTTCTGTGTACGTCCGGGACAGTACCTCCGCCTTTCTCTTTTCCCGGGCCGCTATTTCCTTGTTCAGCTGGCGCCGCTGCCATTCCCAATACGGAGCACTTGCTTCATGCTCGGCTTCCACTTGCGCGGGGGCTGGGCCCAGACGGAGTCCCTCCGTGCCGGCTACGACCGGCACCACTGGCAATGGAGGGCCCCGCTGTGTCATGGCCCGCTCTGCTGTCCCGCAGGTGCATCCCTGCTGTGCCTTAGCCGAGGCCGTGAGCTTGGGAGTGGTCAGCGTCTCTGGCGGTGCTGACGTCCGGTCGGCGGCTGCCTCCACTGCACACGGTCTCCCGTTGAAGCACATGCAAAACACGTGTCTGGACCGGGTCCACATGTGAGGCTCACAGACTCCCTTTCTGGGTGCTATACATACCACAGGTAGGTCCTTCAGGTGCCAATTTACCCACCACTGTATGACCTTTTTTTTTTTTTTCTTTTTTTCTCTGAGATTATTCTGGTGGTGTTACATACTGGTGTACTCAGGCGCTGATTTAGACCTTATCCTGTTGGTTACTGTTTAATGTATGGACATTCCATCACTCCACTAGCCCAGGGGGTATACTATTGATATCTTTTGGTTACTTATATACCCCCCCCCGGGATATAGTAATACTACTTTCTTACCAGTTTTAGTTAAGGGGTAGTCTGTCTCCTTCCCTGGGACCTTTTTCTCTCTGTCTCATCTAATTGGATTTTAACTATGTATGTCTAACTACTAACTGTCATCACATGTGATTTTTGATATTTGCACTTTTTGTAATAATAAAAACTGTATACTTTTTCACAACTGTGGTACAGTAGTTTTACTTAAAAAAACATGATAAATACCCCTTCTTGTTCACAAGTTTTTGCACCTTAATAGAACATTGGTCTTAGCCTGAATCCGGTGGCACATCCGTGCTGTCTGTGCTTCCATCCAGTTGGCTGTTCCGGCACAAATCTCTCCATGATGGGCTTGCCAGACTACTTGGCCATCTTCCTCTGTCGGGATCCAGGAACAAAAGGGTGGCAGAGTCCTGGCATCTCTGCCCTTTAACTGCTCGGGTCACATGCTGCAGGTGCTTCACCCGCCCCCCATGGTCTTTTGCCAGCACTCCCTTGTGCGGCTGGTTAGTTTCGTTTTACGACCTCGAAGTTTACCTTTCGGCCGTGTTCCCAGGGGGCGGGGCTTCAGCTTTGTGCCCTTTCTCAGGGAGAAGACGATGGGCAGTAGTTTTTTGCGCCTAAAAATGGCGGCAAAAATGGCGACTTCTGAAAATTTCTCAACGAATCACCGCTGAATAATGAATTCAAGGCGCACTTCCACCAGGTAGGTGGATGGGTTTGAATCCTGTTCCTGATGCCAAGTTTCAGGGTGTGCCGCCGCCCCCGTGCCAGAAGCCAGCGCTGCTCGGATCCGGAGCCTACGGTACGGCTCAAGGGGTTGCCCGGACCCGGGGGTCTCACGGTCACTCCGAATAAAAGGAAGATGTATTTGTACGGGGTTTATTATAGAATGTCTGTGACGCCACCCACAGTGTGTGGTGAAGTGGGACACCACCGCTGCTGTTGTGGGATACCCGGGGGAGATGTAATGGCAGCTGGATGTTAACCCCTCCATGTCGGGATGGTTGCCCCAGGGCCCAGTGTCTCTGTGCAGGATATGACGACGGCAGGGGCCCGTACACCCAGATGTACCAGAGGATAGTTGGTTACTCACTATAGAATGAATCACATGAGTGTTTTGGTAAAACAAGGTGCTGGTGGCCGGCCGTCGCGGCCGGTTGTACTCCGGTCCCCCACCCAGCCTGGTGGTCGCTGTCCTTTCCTCTGCACTGTTTTGTGTATTGTGGGCTACCTGGTGTGGAACTCAGGAGTCCACTCCCGGCTTGCTGTGTGCCTAAGGAGCCGTGCGCGCAGACGCTGACCCGTGGGATTTTTGGGCCCTGGTGGTTGCCCTATCCCTATCTGTGGGTGGTTGTCTTCTTTTGGGACTTTGGTTGGGACAGGAGCTATAATCCTGCCCTCAATCGGTTAATTAGCTAGGCCGCTGGTTTCGGTCCTGGCTTCAGGGTCCGAGTACCCCCTCTGTGCACGGTTTCCGGTCAGGGTCTCCGGTGTTGGTACCAGTGGGCTCCAGCCCTTCTCCGGTCCTCCTCAGATCTGCCGAGCCGTCTTCCCGTCTCCTGCTGACGGAGACCACCGTCTGCCACCTAGCCAAGGTACCAGGGCTCCGACCCTGGCACCGTTCGCTACACCTAGCTCCAGCCCACACTCCTCTCCACTTGAACTCCAAAACTGAACTAAAGCTACACTCAACTGCTTGTTTTCCCGCCCCGGGCTATCTAGACCCCTAGGTGGACGTTTCCTAATCGCCTGGTTCCGCCCACTGGTGTACCTGTCTTGCCCGAAGGGGGGGTGACTAGGGTTTCAGGTCGGCTGTATGTTACCTATCTGAGGGAAGGTGTTGTGTGGGGGCCTATTTGTGACTACCTGGCTTTGCCAGGGCGTCACACTGCCAATTTCACATTTACAGTACTACAATACAGATACAGTCCAGAATAATTCAGCAGTCAAATATACACAGAGTAGAGTTACTCACATTCTTTTATTGATCCCAATGTTAAGACAGCCAAGGAATAGTAAAAATACAGAAAGGGAAAGTATTCACTGGCAGCAATGGTTGCTAAAACCATTGTCCTCTCTATTGTATTATCTTCGGAGTAGTACATAACAGCTGATGTCTGTACATGGTATACCATATACAGTATCAGAGGTGGATCTAGGTTTTCCTCCCCACGGGGTAAGAGTTCAGATTGGCGCCCCCTCCTATCTATACACGGCTTTGCGGTTTGAGTAGTCGTCATGTGACCGCTCATACGCTATTTTCACACTTAGCCATGTGACGATGAGCTGCTTTTCCTAATTCTCTCATGTTTAGTGAAATACTAAAGCTTCCTAGAGTGGGGTTATGTCGTTAATAACATTGAAGTGGTTGATATACATGTGTAAATTTGCCTTTGGATAAACATTGATGGGATTAATTTTGTACTTTGAGACTCACGTTTACATTTGCTTATTTAGTCTGATAGGACAAAAGCCTGCTTTACACGTTGCAATTTCGCATACGATAGCGTATGCAATTTGCAACGCCCCCATCGTATGTGCGGCATGTTAAATTTTTTGAATGTGCCACAGAAACGATTAACCCCCGTCACACGTACTTACCCATCCATACGACCTCGCTGTGGGCGGCGAACGTCCACTTCCTGGAGTGGGAGGGACGTTTGGCGTCACATCGACGTCACGCGGCAGCCGGCCAATAGAAGCGGAGGGGCGGAGCTGATCGGGACGTAAACATGCCGCCCACCTCCTTCCTTCCGCATTGTCAGCCGAGAGCTGCAGGACGCAGGTAGGATCTGTTCATCATTCCCGGGGTGTCACACGCTGCAATGTGTGCTGCATCGGGAACATTGAACAACCTGCCATTCAATTTTAGAGAAAGGTACGATGTGTATGCGATGAACGGATTTTCGTTCACTCGCAATCGCATGTACCTGTGACACCCTTCAATGTACCTTACAATGCCGGATGTGCGTCACTTACGACGTGACCATACCGACACATTGTAAGATATATTGCAGCGTGTAAAGCGGGCTTTAGAGGGGGTCAGCCGATGTGGAACAGGGGCGCCCCGAAAGTTATGATGTCATACCCTCCGTTGTCAGGCAGTAGCATTCTTTAGGGTCTCTGTGTAAGACACATAAAGATTCCCTCTTTGGCCACTAAAATGTTTTATCCAATGGCCAAGGGCTGCATTTGCAGTTCCACAATAATGCTAATACTGTAAATTGTTGGTGTTATTTGACCATCCACAGCTTTACCTCACTCTAGGCAGCTATATTGATTGGAAATTGATCTATTTATAGTGATAGGACACAGAAAGGGCTAGCCATCGTGGAATGGGGGTGCCCAAAAATTGATGGCTTCATACCCTCCGTTGACAGACAGGAACAGGCTCACTAGGGTCATATAGGGGATCCCACATATTTTTGATTCCTAGTTCCCCTTCTTTGTCCTGCACATACTGTGTATTTGGTCAGCTCTGGGCGTTTAAAATTTTTAGATATATTTTAATAAAGAAACCATTTTATTAGGTCTTGAGGTTTTTGTATTTATTTTCACTACTCAGTCCATGTATATTGTTAATTAGTGATTTTTGAAATACTACAGCCTATAAAGAAAAGCAGGAAGAGAAGCTAATTGTGACTGGAAGCATGAAAATGACCTGCAAGTTGTCATGTGACCACTTCTGGAATTGGCAAGTGTGAGTCCCTGGCAAAACCAGGTAGTCACAGATAGGCCCCCGCACAACACCATCCCTCACCTAGGTGACACACAGCCGACCTGAAACCCAGTCACCCCCCCTTAGGGAAAAAGAGACACACCAGTGGGCGGGACCAGGTGGTTGGACACGCCCACCCAGGGGTCTAAACAGCCCAGGGCAGGAAAACAAGAGGAGAAAAGAGTTAAGCTTCAGATTAGCTTGGAGTGCAAGTTGAGAGGAGTGTGGGCTGGAGCTAGGTGTAGCTCCAGCAGAGGACGTTCAAGTTGAACAGTGCCAGGGTCAGAGTCCTGGTGCCTTTGGCTAGGTGGCAGATGGTGGTCTCCGTCAGCAGGAGACGGGAAGACGACTCGGCAGATCCCAGGTGGACCGGGACAGGGTTGTAGCCCGCCGGTACCGACACGGAGAACTCACCCGGAAACCGTAGCACAGAGGGGGTACTCGGACACTGAAGCCAGGACCTAAACCAGCGGCTTAGCTAATTAACCGATTGAGGGTAGGATTGTAGGTCCTATCCCACCCAAAGTCCCTAAAAGAAGACAACAGACAACCTGAATGCAACTGGCAGTGGAGGCCGGCCACCAGCACCTTGGTTTACCAAAAGACTCATGTGATTCATTTACTGTGAGTAACCAAACACCCCCTGGTACGCCGGCCCTTGCCATCGCCATACCCTGCACAAAGACACTGGGTCCCGGAGCAACCATCCCTACCTACAGAGGGATTAACATCCAGCTGCCACTACATCTCCCCCAGGTGCCCCACAACAGCAGCGGTGGAGTCCCACCTCACCACACACTGTGGGTGGCGTCACTAACTTAATATGGCCTAGCCCGTACATCTACATCCCCCTTTTTATTCGGCATGTCCGCGAGACCCCCGGGTCCGGAGACCCGCGAGCCACCCAAAGAAGGTCCGAACCCGAGCAGCGGCGGCTGCTGGCACGGGGGTGGCACACAAGCAGAGCTGAATCCTTACATTGAGTATATTACAGGTTGTTAGGATTGGGCATGCTATGGGGCTTAATTTTATTATTAAAGGGGTTGTCCAGGTCCACAATGAAAATTTGTAGTTATTCTATATGAGCGTAGACTTCTGAATTCTCACAGCTTGTGGACTGCACGCTGTCATGATTTTCTCGTGCCTGAGCAAATAGTCACGGGACTGCAGGTATGTGATTTGCCTGCTTCCGGTCACATTCTAATTAGACGTGTGCAGCCTCAATCAATATAAGTGAATTATGATTATACTTGTGGCTACGTGCCCTCAAACTCTCACTGCTGGCATCGGAGTGTCCTGACAATGTGCACTGTGCACACTGAGGATTCAGAAGTCTGCAGTCACAAAGACTTTCATCACAAAGCTGGACAACCCCTTTAATGCTACTAACATAAATACTAATGTAGAAACCCTTGTGGTCATGTAATTTTACAAATTATGGATTGCTACATGTGTACAGGATCAGAACCAGTAAAAGGTATAAAAATACATCACCAGAACCACCAGCAGTACCAAAATAAAGCACTAGCACCCTCATTAGTAAAGGAATATATCACCAGATCCACCAATACATGACTACAGCACCAAGTTTACTACAACAATATATTGTAATGTCATATATATACATACACATTTGTATCACATGAATTAACAACTCCCAGTATGTCCTTAACAATTGTAAGAAAATGCTGGGAGTTGTTATCAGTATTTATCATACTTTGGCCATACAGGAACTACAGTCCTGATGAGAAGCATTGAGTATCACAAACATACATTTACATCCAGGTACCTTGTAGGTGACATATTCACTGATCGGAGTCATCTTATTCTTTCTTCTCCATCTTGTCCAGATGTCATGATGACTTTTCACATTCATAGCTCATCTCTGCAGACTTCCCGGGTCTTCTGCAGCACATCTCGACATTATGCCCTTAAATATAGCAGAATGATTATAATGCTCCTAAATAAAAATATATGACCTATGCTGTGTGCCTAAATAAATAATTGCCTCTCACTGTGCTCCCTGCACAAAATGACCCACACAATGTCCCTAATATGGTACATGGTTTTTCTTTCAGTACTGGGCCCAATACTCTTCACACCGTCCTCTACATTGTGCCCCCACTATGCTTCCAAATGTCTATACTGTGCCCCCTCCGCACACTCAATCTCGTGAGCTGTACCCTCACAATGTCCCCATGCTGCCCCTCTCTATACTGCCCTCACCTTCAGTACCAAAATCACTATACTGCACCTCAGTCTCACATTGCCCCTTCTTAGCATACAGTACCTCCATACTGTGCCCTCACAATGGCCACCATGCTGCCCCTTCTCTATACTGCCTACCTCCTTCACTATTCAGTCACTATACTGCATCTCAATGTCGCATTACCCCTTTTCAGAATATTGTGCCGTCCATACTGTGCCCTCACACTAGCCATGTTGCCCCTTTGATATACTGCCTACCTTCTTCACTCTCCAGTCACTATACTGCACCTCAGTCTCACATTCCCCCTCCTCAGCATACTGTGCCCTCACACTGACCGCCATGCTGCCCTTTCTCTATACTGCCTATCTCCTTCACTATCCAGTCACTATATTGTACCTCGAAATCACATTCCCCCTCCTCAGCATACTGTGCCTCCATACTGTGCCCTCACAATGGCCACCATGCTGCCCCTTCTCTATACTGCCTACCTCCTTCACTATCCAGTCACTATACTGCATCTCAGTGTCGCATTCCCCTCTTCAGCATACTGTGCCCTCCATACTGTGCCATCACACTGACCACCATCCCTGCCCCTTCTCTATACTGCCTATCTCCTTCACTATCCAGTCACTATACTGTACCTCCATCTCACATTCCCCCTCCTCAGCACACTGTGCTCTCACACTGGCCACCATGCTGCCCCTTCTCTATACTGCCTACCTCCTTCACTATTCAGTCACTATACTGCATCTCAATGTCGCATTACCCCTTTTCAGAATATTGTGCCGTCCATACTGTGCCCTCACACTAGCCATGTTGCCCCTTTGATATACTGCCTACCTTCTTCACTCTCCAGTCACTATACTGCACCTCAGTCTCACATTCCCCCTCCTCAGCATACTGTGCCCTCACACTGACCGCCATGCTGCCCTTTCTCTATACTGCCTATCTCCTTCACTATCCAGTCACTATATTGTACCTCGAAATCACATTCCCCCTCCTCAGCATACTGTGCCTCCATACTGTGCCCTCACAATGGCCACCATGCTGCCCCTTCTCTATACTGCCTACCTCCTTCACTATCCAGTCACTATACTGCATCTCAGTGTCGCATTCCCCTCTTCAGCATACTGTGCCCTCCATACTGTGCCATCACACTGACCACCATCCCTGCCCCTTCTCTATACTGCCTATCTCCTTCACTATCCAGTCACTATACTGTACCTCCATCTCACATTCCCCCTCCTCAGCACACTGTGCTCTCACACTGGCCACCATGCTGCCCCTTCTCTATACTGCCTACCTCCTTCACTATTCAGTCACTATACTGCATCTCAATGTCGCATTACCCCTTTTCAGAATATTGTGCCGTCCATACTGTGCCCTCACACTAGCCATGTTGCCCCTTTGATATACTGCCTACCTTCTTCACTCTCCAGTCACTATACTGCACCTCAGTCTCACATTCCCCCTCCTCAGCATACTGTGCCCTCACACTGACCGCCATGCTGCCCTTTCTCTATACTGCCTATCTCCTTCACTATCCAGTCACTATACTGTACCTCGAAATCACATTCCCCCTCCTCAGCATACTGTGCCTCCATACTGTGCCCTCACAATGGCCACCATGCTGCCCCTTCTCTATACTGCCTACTTCCTTCACTATCCAGTCACTATACTGCATCTCAGTGTCGCATTCCCCCGTTTCAGAATATTGTGCCCTCCATACTGTGACCTCACACTAGCCACCATGCTGCCACTTCTCTATACTGTCTACCCCCTTCACTATCCAGTCACTATACTGCACATCAGTCTCACATTCCCCTCTTCAGCATACTGTGCCCTCCATACTGTGCCCTCACACTGACCACCATCCCTGCCCCTTCTCTATACTGCCTATCTCCTTCACTATCCAGTCACTATACTGTACCTCTATCTCACATTCCCCCTCCTTAGCATACTGTGCCCTCACACTGGCCACCATGCTGCCCATTCTCTATACTGCTTACCTCCCTCACACTACCCAGTCTCTATACTATGTCCCCCCACACTTTTCTCCACCAGTACTGCCCCTGAGACTTTTCTTTCCCAATACTATCCACTTACAATATTCTCCCACCATACTGCTGCCTCACACTTTCCAATGGTGCCCCCCTAATTGCTGTGCAAGTGTGGAGCCCCGCAGGTGTTGTGTCGGTGTCGGTGCGTTACCTTCAGGGACTCCACGTTGCTGGATCTCCGTCACTGGTAGGAAATCTTCTTGTTTGATCGTGACGCCACTCTCAGTATTGCGGCCAGTAGGGACCGCCACTGCAGGTTGAGGGTCGCCTGGGGCTGATGGTGTGTGCAGTTAGATGTAGGAGCCTCCTGAGAGTGAGGCAAGCCCCAGGGCCCTGTGTAGGTTTGTAGTACCACAAGTCGCAGAATGACCACACAGGCAGGATGTCTTTCAGGGTTTTTACTCACTTCAGATGGCAGGGTGAGTAGCCCGGGCGTAGCTGAGATGAACCAGGTAGGAACCAGGTATCCTTCAGGCTGACTTTATGAGGGTGACTACTGACTCGCCTTCCTTAGCCCTTGGTGGTTTGGGGTGACCCCGACTTTGAGTCCCTATGGGGGTCACCCAGGGAAGATGCTGCAGCCTCTCTCCCCTTGTTGTTTGCCGTGTGCTTGTTCCCCGGACCAGGCCACTCCAGCCTCTTGCCTCCTATGACCTATGGGCCCTCACTGCGGTTACGTGGCTGCGGCTTTTGTAGTGTTGTGGTGTGGGCTTTAAGAGCCCCACACCGGCAGGTTTAGCAGGGAAAGGTGAATCTATCCTTGCTTCGGGATCTGCCGCCCGGTTGGGCCTGGTGCTCTCTAGCAGTCTCCTTACTTCCCACTCCGTTGCACTCTCTAGCTGAAGCTGGCTTTCAGGCAGCACTCCTAGTTGACCGTTCTCCCCCGTCTGTAGCCACTGCGCGGGCGCTGTTAGACAGCAACAGCCCCACAGGTCTGCTCCTCACTGAGCCCTATGGAGTTCTGCTCTAACTGACTCACTGCCCCTCCTCTCCTGTTCTTGCCTACGCCACCTAGCAACCAGACTCTCTACCACACCCCTTGAGAGGAGATGGAGGCTCTACCCCCTCCACTATTCCAGTGAAGGTGAAGGCTTGCCCCCTCCTGGGATCCCCAGGGGTCCTCTCATGGGTACATGTGTGAGACCTGATCACTATGCGCCTGTGTTCCACACCCCTGTCAGCCTTCTGGATTACCTGTATTGTACTGTCCCCAGCATGGGTGCAGTACTCAGTGGTGCCTGACCAGGTCAGGGGCGCCACATTCCCCCTTAGTTATCACCAGCACGTCCTCGGGCTGCAAGACAACATTTTAAAATGCATAAAACATTAAAACATGTAAAACATTTTTAAAACCACCAGGTATCAGACATCACCACCCTCCACCCACAAGTCCGTTAACCCACCCAAAACCCTCTCAGGAGGCAGGTCACCGGTCCTGTTGGTAACCAGGTCTGGGCCATCTACTTCCCCAGACCTTTCCTCCAATCTTCCTCTCCCGTTGGCCGCGACTTCAGCCACTTCTGGCAGGATGTAGAGGCGGCTTACATGGGCTGGTGGTTTCAGGGTATACCTGGCCCGGTGGATCCGCGCCTTCAGCCTCTTCTGGCAGGATGCAGAGGCGGCCTCCACAGTTGGTGCTGGCCAGGTACCCTCTTTGTGGTGGTGAGCCAAGGCCCCATAAACAGGCGTGCTCTCTGGTCGCAGGTGAGCCAAGGCCCTTTTCTACGGACGGGCCCCCCTGGTTGCAGACGAGCCAAGCCCCTAAACAGGCTGGCCCTGGTGGTGGTGCCACTGGTGTAACTATTTACACTGCGAGAGTTTGTGGCTATAGCAAGCTCATAGCCTTAAAGTTTATTTCTCACAATAGTTTTTGTGGGCGCATTTCTTAAACGTTGCAAACAAAACTTTTCAAACTTTAACTGGTCAAAACTTCTTACTTTCCTTTACTTTACTCCTCTTTTTCACTAGGGCGTGGGCATGTAGGGCACCGGCACCTGTGACTTTCTTGCTCTCCGTCGTCGTCCGTGGTTGTTTCATCTGTAGGATCTTTGTCTGTGGTTGTTTCATCTGTAGGTTCTTTATCTTTCCTTTCTTGGTCTTCGTCTGTTTCTACATCTGGTTCTTTATCTCTGTCTTTTCTTTCTTGTCTGGGACATGGTGCTACGTCTAAGGCATAGTAGCCCCTTTCTCCTTGATGCAAGGTGAACTGTACTAAGTCCCCAATTTTCAAATTTCTGCCTGAATGTCCTCTGGGCAGGTGGGCTTGAACATCTCTCCGATTTACAAATATGCCCTCTTTTATTCCTTTTACTACAATGAAGCCGTATCCGCTTTTCAAGTTGAAGTCCTCTACTATTCCTCTGTAAAGGGGTCCTCTAGCCTGGGCTTGGGACCTTCTTAGGCACCTTTTCTCCTCCAGGTCTCTGGCTGTGACCTCCCTCTGCTCTGGAGACTGTGGTGTTGGAGGATACTTTGCTCTGCTGCGCCGTGTCTTGCGGGCTGGGTTCATGCCTGTGGGCTCCCAGGTGAGGTCTTTGGGTTGATCTTCATCTGCTGACGGTGTCAAGTCTTCCTCCTCCCAGCGGGAATAGGGCAGCATCTCCGGCTCTGGGTAGGGGTCTGCTGCGGTTGGCGTCGGAGTCAGCCCTTCTACTTCCTGGCCTCCTCTCCCCCTTAGTTCTTCGCTGCACTCTGGTTGTGGCAGTGCTGGGGATGGGCTTTCTTCAGCTGGTCTGGGCGGTGGACTCTCTGGCGCGGCTGCAGGGGTTGCCTGTATTTCCTTGGGGGTATGCGGAGGGAGCAGATACCGATCCACCATCTCTTGCGGGAACTGGGCCTCCAGATCAGCCTTCAGCTTCCAGTATTCGGGGTCCTCTCCTATCAGGGTCTTCCTAGCAGGGACCTCTCTGGACTGGGGAGCGGTGTCTGCTCTGGCCTTGCAGGCCGGGGAAAATGATGAGGTAGTCTTCTCTTCTTGGCGGGCCGCGCCCTGTATGGCGGCGGCCTGGTCTTGGCGGGCCGCGCCTGGCATGGCGGCGGCCTGGTCTTGGCGGGCCGCGCCTGGCATGGCGGCGGCCTGGTCTTGGTGGGCCGCGCCCTGTACGGCGGCGGCCTGAATTGGTGTTTCTGTCGCGGCCGGTTCCTGGCGGGCCGGACTGGACACTGCAGCCGCGGTCTCACTTGGCATCGCAGCCTCGATGGGGTCCGTGCAGGCTGAGTCGGGCGTCGCTGCAGTGGTCGGAGCTTGGCGGGCCGCACCCGGCGGGGCTGCGGCCTGGTTCAGCATATCACTTGCGGCACGGACGAGCGTCGCTGCTGCGTTGGGGTCTTGGCGGACCGGGTTCAGCAGGGTGGCAGCCTGGGTCAGCGTCACACCTGCAGCACGGATGAGCACTGCCGTGGTGGTCGGAGCCCTGCGGGACAGGCGGGGCATCGCTGCAGCGGCCTGGGCTTGGCGGGCCGCGCCTAGCGTGGCTGCGGCCTGGTTCGGTGGCGCCGCGCCGGGCGCCTCTTCTGGGACCGCGGGCGTGGCAGCAGGGGTCGGGGCACCTGCGCTGGCCGGGGCATCACTCGACTCACCCATCTGTGGCAGCATCGGGGTCTGCGTCGTCGCCGCTCGGTCTGACATGCGTCGCGCGGCTCCCTCCTCGTAGGTCCGCACCGCCGCAGCCATCTCCAGGAGCTCCGTGCGTTCTTCCCTAAGCTGCCGCACAATCCCGGCCTCCAGCCGGTCGCAGAAGACGGCAAGCTCCCGGCACCACCAGGCAGCAGAGCCTGGCTCTGGGTATCCGCGTCTGGACTCCATTTTCTCTAGCAAGCTGCTGGCTTCTCTTCTGCTCCGCCGTCTCTGGACGCTTCCGCTTTCTTCATCAGCGAGGTCAGGACTCTGCAGGGGATCTCTGGGTAGCCACACCTCTTCGTGGGCGGTAACTTCTTCCAGCGCGGGCTGCTGTTGTTTTTCAGCGCGCTTTTCATGGTGGCAATATGGCGGCGCTTCCAATTTTTCAAGCGGACCGCCCAGGCACATGGTCACCTGTCTGAACAGGTCTAGTCCTTATCCTGTTCGTGACGCCAGATGTGGAGCCCCGCAGGTGTTGTGTCGGTGTCGGTGCGTTACCTTCAGGGACTCCACGTTGCTGGATCTCCGTCACTGGTAGGAAATCTTCTTGTTTGATCGTGACGCCACTCTCAGTATTGCGGCCAGTAGGGACCGCCACTGCAGGTTGAGGGTCGCCTGGGGCTGATGGTGTGTGCAGTTAGATGTAGGAGCCTCCTGAGAGTGAGGCAAGCCCCAGGGCCCTGTGTAGGTTTGTAGTACCACAAGTCGCAGAATGACCACACAGGCAGGATGTCTTTCAGGGTTTTTACTCACTTCAGATGGCAGGGTGAGTAGCCCGGGCGTAGCTGAGATGAACCAGGTAGGAACCAGGTATCCTTCAGGCTGACTTTATGAGGGTGACTACTGACTCGCCTTCCTTAGCCCTTGGTGGTTTGGGGTGACCCCGACTTTGAGTCCCTATGGGGGTCACCCAGGGAAGATGCTGCAGCCTCTCTCCCCTTGTTGTTTGCCGTGTGCTTGTTCCCCGGACCAGGCCACTCCAGCCTCTTGCCTCCTATGACCTATGGGCCCTCACTGCGGTTACGTGGCTGCGGCTTTTGTAGTGTTGTGGTGTGGGCTTTAAGAGCCCCACACCGGCAGGTTTAGCAGGGAAAGGTGAATCTATCCTTGCTTCGGGATCTGCCGCCCGTTTGGGCCTGGTGCTCTCTAGCAGTCTCCTTACTTCCCACTCCGTTGCACTCTCTAGCTGAAGCTGGCTTTCAGGCAGCACTCCTAGTTGACCGTTCTCCCCCGTCTGTAGCCACTGCGCGGGCGCTGTTAGACAGCAACAGCCCCACAGGTCTGCTCCTCACTGAGCCCTATGGAGTTCTGCTCTAACTGACTCACTGCCCCTCCTCTCCTGTTCTTGCCTACGCCACCTAGCAACCAGACTCTCTACCACACCCCTTGAGAGGAGATGGAGGCTCTACCCCCTCCACTATTCCAGTGAAGGTGAAGGCTTGCCCCCTCCTGGGATCCCCAGGGGTCCTCTCATGGGTACATGTGTGAGACCTGATCACTATGCGCCTGTGTTCCACACCCCTGTCAGCCTTCTGGATTACCTGTATTGTACTGTCCCCAGCATGGGTGCAGTACTCAGTGGTGCCTGACCAGGTCAGGGGCGCCACACAAGGGCAAATGTGTCGCCTGCCCCCCAAAGGTACGTGCAGGAGAATACATGACTGATAGAAGATATACTGTGATACAGACACTAGATGTTATACAATATACATAGTATTATATACCATCTGATGTGTGTACACATTGGATCACACTACTCTGTACACTGGATGAGGTATACCATGTACACAGATATACAATGTCCTGCACTGATCACACCTGGACCTACAGGACCTCACATATTCTATATGTAATATGGGCCATATAGCATACCTCCCAACCGTCCTGGATTCTGCGGGACTGCCATATATCTGTCCCGCACTCCCACGGCTCACAGCTGATGTCCCGACTCCTCCCCTAAGTGGAGTGAATAAATTAAATTAAATTATTATCAGCTCTGACTGGGACTCGAACCTGTGAATCTCATTGCTCCATAGGCAGCATCTTAACCTCTGAGCCACTGCCCATATTGTAAACCATGGGAAGATTTGGTAATCTTAACCTCTATAATGCAGTAGACAAAGCAGAAGCAGATTATTTAGCTGCAAAGATTAATGGCTGGATGATAGAGGGATATATATATATATATATATATATATATATATATATACATACATACATACATACATACATACATATATATATATATATATATATATATATATATATATATATATATATAGGATTTACGTATTGTGTAGTTAATGTATGATTTTTGTTATATATATATATATATATATAGATGTTGTTGTGTGTAGTTACCAAGTGTTTGTGTAGGGCACTGTAAATGTTATGGGTGTTGTCTGGGTGTTGTCTGGGTGTTGTCTGGGTGGGGGGGTGTGAGAGGGGTGTTGTATGTGTGTTGCGTTGTGTGTGTTGCATTGTTTGTGGAGCGCTGTGTATCTGTAGCGTTGTGTGTGTGTGGTGCTGTGTGTGTTGCGCGGTTTGTGCGGGTGTGTGGCTGTGGGGTGCGTGTGTGTGTTTTGGGGGTAGGTATGTTTTGTGCAATGTGTGTGTTGCGCGGTATGTGCATATATTTGTGTGTGCCGCGGTGTTTGTGTGTTGTGTGTGTGCAGCATTGTCTGTGTGTGTGTGTGGGCGTCTGTGTAGGGCGGTGTTTGTGGTTCCCAGTGTGTGTGTGGTGTTTTGTGCGATGCGTGTGTGGCGGTGTGTGTGTGTTTTGGGGGGAGGTGTGCACCCCCATCGTGGTCCACCCCCCATGCTGCACCCCCCACCGTGCTCCATCCCCCATGCTGCGCACCCCCATCGTGCTCCATCCCCCATGCTGCGCACCCCCATCGTTCTCCATCCCCCATGCTGCGCACCCCCCATCGTGCTCCATCCCCCATGCTGTGCACCCCCATCGTGCTCCATCCCCCATGCTGCACACCCCCCATCGTGCTCCATCCCCCATGCTGCGCACCCCCCATCGTGCTCCATCCCCCATGCTGCGCACCCCCCATTGTGTTTCATCCCCCCATTCTGGGCACCCCCCATCGTGCTCCATCCCCCATGCTGCGAACCCCTCAGAGAGGAGTATAATAGGAGAATTATAATAGGAGGAGTATAAAGGGAGGAGTAGTCCTGGGGAAAGAGGAGTATAATGGGAGGAGTTGCCCTGGGGGGGAGGTGTACAGGTGCCCAACGTGTGCGGGGGGCGTGGCCGAGCGGGCATAGTGTGAGGGGGGGCGTGGCCGAGTGGGCATAGTGTGAGGGGGCATGGCCTAGAGGGCATCACGTCCGGGGGCGTGGCCTAGCAGGCATCACGTGCGGGGGGAGTGGCCTTGCGGGCATCGCGTGCGGGGGACGTGGCCTGGCGGGCATCACATGCGGGGGACGTGGCCTAGCGGGCATCGCGTGCGGGGGACGTGGCCTAGCGGGCATCGCGTGCGGGGGGCGGGCCTGGCTAAACGGGTAATCCATGCGGGGGGGCGGGGCCAGGCCGAGCCCAGCGGCCAATCCGACGGTTGTCACTGTAAGGACACAATTTTGGAGCAAGACAGACAGAATAAGGCAAATATATATATAGATTATATATAGATATATATATATATATATATATATCACACACACACACACACACACATGACAGATAATAGATACATACAGATAGATAAATAGATAGACATATGGATAGATACATGATATATAATAGATAGATACATGGATAGATGGATAGATAGATAGATAGATAGATACATGGATAGATGGATAGATAGATAGAATGATAGATAGATAGATACATTGATAGATAGATAGATAGATACATTGATAGATAGATATATTGATAGATAGATACATGGATAGATAGATAGATAGATAGATAGATACATGGATAGATAGATACATTGATAGATAGATACATGGATAGATAGATAGATAAATAGATAGATAGATACATAGATACATGGATAGATAGATACATGGATAGATAGATAGATAGATACATAGATACATGGATAGATAGATACATGGATAGATAGATAGATAGATAGATAGATAGATAGATAGATAGATAAATAGATAGATAGATACATAGATACATGGATAGATAGATACATGGATAGATAGATAGATAAATAGATAGATAGATACATAGATACATGGATAGATAGATACATGGATAGATAGATAGATAGATACATGGATAGATAGATAGATAGATAGATAGATAGATAGATAGATAGATACATAGATACATGGATAGATAGATACATGGATAGATAGATAGATAGATAGATAGTTAGATAGATAGATAGATAGATAGATAGATAGATACATAGATACATGGATAGATAGATACATGGATAGATAGATAGATAGATAGATAGATAGTTAGATAGATAGATAGATAGATAGATAGCTACTGCATCTCTTTGTAGGTGAAGGAGTCAGATTCATTTGTACCCATAAAACTACTATAAAGAAATGTGGAAAAATACAAAACTACAAAATATTTTTTTTTTTTTTTTTTTTACCAACTTGGATTTGAACTAGCAACTTTTAAACATGTCTCCAGCAGCCTCATGGCATTCCTAGCTGCTTTAGCTGTTGAGCCACTAGGAATTGATGACATCAGACAGAGGATTTTATATGAATAAACCTACAATGCAGCCTCTTACACAGCAGATTACACAAGACACAGCTCCATCGTACACAGCAGTGTCTCTATCTCCTGTATTCTAGAGAGAGAGGAAAAGAGATTTTTTTCTTTTAATAAAATTACTAAAAATAACAAAAAAATAGAATAATGTAATTTTATTGCACTTTTTTCTAAAATAATAAACATCACAAATTAGCAAATAACATGGACATATTTGGTGTCCCTGTAATCGTAACGACCCGAAACAACGCAGCGATCAGATTATTGATGGAGATCGGTAAATGGCGGGAAAAAATGGCGCAATTTATTATTTTTCTTTATTAAAACCCATAAAAAATGTAATAAAAATGTATCGCTGAGGCCGTGTTCACACATATCAGAAATGCTGCGTTTTTTCTGCCGCTGTCCGCACCACACAAGCGCAATAACAATCTCCTCTGATTATTGCGTATTTGCGGTATTTTTTATGCATTGTCCCTTATTTGATACATGTTTGGTGCAGATGTGAATCCTGAAGATTATAAAGAAAAAAACACCAAAACTGCACAGATCAGCGGTGTCTTCAGACATAAAAGGGGCGGAGATTTCATGACATCTCATCCACTATGCTTCGACATTGAGTCCGTGTTCACATGTAGTGTAAATGCTGCATTTTTTTTCTGCTGTTTTTTTGCACATTTATTCTGCTGTGTCAAGTAAAGTGGATGTGATTCCATGAGACGACGTCACTGAACTCTGCAGTTTTGTTTTTTTTTTTCCTCTGGAGGTTTCTATGTGGAGCTTCAAAAAATGCAGGAAAAAGCTTCTCAGTACAATAAAAACACTTAAAAACGCAGATTCACATCTGAACCAAAAACACATTAAATAATGGAGAAAAGGCAGAAAATGGAACAATCAGAGAAGATTGTTATTGTGTAGTCTGGTGCAGACAGCATCAGAAACAAAAAGAAACAGGATTTATGCACAAATAAGCAATGTCATATAGTGACACATAGAAATATAAGAAAATTCTGGCTGCTATGACTATTAACGAACAGTCTGGGGCATCTGCCGAATGACCTTTACTGATGAATGGGTGTGGCTAGGGTGTGGCTAGGGGCGTGGCCAAATTTCGCCACGGCACGCTACGCGCGCCGCTTACTTTCTCCCTCTTTCCTTTCTTCAAAAGTTGGGAGGTATGCATATAGTATAATCTGTGCTGTCCTGCAGGCTCAGATGTGAACAGTGCAGGATTCTGTGTGGAGATGTCTGTGCTCTCTGCTGGAGCTCAGTTTGAGTTATTGCAGGGGAGAGATGAGGCTTGAGCCGATGACCTGGCACTGACAGTCCGACCTGATCTGCAGCAGTTCAGCCTCCTGGAGGATACCAGAATGTGCCGCAGAACTTTGAAACTAAAAGATCTTCTGAAGAAACTGGCAAAACTGGACAGTGACTCCTGCAATAACTGACACTGATTCCCGGCAGAGTGGACGCAGAATTCCCGGCAGAGTGGACGTAGAGCTGACACTATGGAATCCCGTCTGGAGTTATCAGCGGCGTCCTGCTGCCTCCTCACTGCAACCTCCTGCCCGGCACCATGAGGGATGACCTCATAGTCTCCGCTCCAGTCATCCCGCAAGCTCCTCTACGGCAGTAAGAAGCAGCATCAGGTGCGTGGTAACGTCATCCTTGCAGACGCAGCCCACACAGCGTGCAGTGGGCGTGTCTGCAGCATAGTGACGGCCTCGTATTTATATACATTAAAGGGAACCTGTCACTAGAATTTTCGCTATGAAACTAAAAGAATCCCCTTCTGCAGCTCATGGGCTGCATTCTAGAAAGGTTCATTTTGCTACTGGCCCCCTTTTCAGACCTAAATAAACACTTTATAAAATCCTACCTTTTGGTATGCTAATGAGCTTTGCTGGCCCCGGGGGCGGGCTGTATTGCGTCCGTTATTCCCCCTCCTGCCACTGTTCGCCGTCCCAAAGTGTTAATAGATGAGGCCGCCGCCCTCATGTTACTCAGTGCTCCGGAAGTCTCACGCATGCCCAGTGGCACTATCGCAGGACTGAGCACTGTTCAAATCGCGAGTGCCGGTGATCTTATTGCACATGTGTAGCGCCCTGGAAAACCAGGTAGTTGAACATGTAAGCCCCCGCATAATACCAATTCCACGAAGGGTTAAATCAGCCGACCTGAAACCCTAGTCACCCCCCTCAGAGAAGGAAGGACACACTAGTGGGCAGGACCAGGCGGTTGGGGCACGCCCACCTAGGGGTCTGGAGAGCCTGGGACGGGAAAGCAGTCAGATAAGATCAGGTTGAGCTCAAGTGTGGAGGTGAAGTCTGGCAGGTGCCAGGGTCGGAGCTCTGACACCTTGGCTAGGTGGCAGACGGTAGCCAGAGCCTGCAGGAGACGGAAGACGGCTGCCGGAGATCTGAGGTGGACCAGGACAGGGTTGGAGCCCGCCGGTACCGACACCGGAGAACCAACCCGGAAACCGTTTGCACAGAGGGGGTACTTGGACCCTGAAGCCAGGACCGGCACCAACGGCCCAGTTAATTAACCAATTGAGGGCAGGATTTTAGCTCCTGTCTCAATCTAAGTCCCGAAAAGTAGATAACCACCCACAGAGAGGGATAGGGCCACCGCCAGGGCCTTTAGATCCCAAAGGTCAGCGTCAGACGGGCACGGCTCCCAACAAAAGCACCGGGAGCGGACTCCCGTGTTTCACACCGGGAAGTCATACCTACAAAACACTGAGTGCAGAGGAGAGAGTCTTTGACTACCAACCCAGGTGTGGGATCAGATACACCCGTCTGCGGCAGCCGGCCACCATCACCTTGGTTTACCAAAGGACTTGTGTGCTTTCTTCGACCATGAGTAAGACCCCTGGCCTGGCCGGGTGTGCCGGCCCCTGCACTCACCATCCTCAACATAGAGACACTGGGCCCCAGGACATCCATCTCTACCCACGGAGGGGTTAACATCCAGCTGCCAGCCCAACGTCCCCGGGAGCCCCGCAACGGCAGCAGTGGTGCTGCATCTCACCTCACACCATGGGTGGCATCACAGACATCTTACAAAAAATCCCGTATAAATACGTCCCCCTTTTATTCAGAGTGTCCACGCGACCCCCGGGTCCGGAGAACCCCTCGAGCCGCACCGTAGATCCGGAAAGCATCGGCTGCACAGAGGCGGCACACCCCGAAACCTGGCATCACGAACAGGATTCTTACCCATTCACTTACCCGGTGAAAGTGCGCCTTGATCTGGACTGTCAGCGGTGCTCCGCTGCAAAAATTGTTGAAAACCGCCTTCTTTGCGGCCTTCTTTGGGCGCGAAAACAACAACAACTCAGCGTCTTCGTCCTCGAGAAAGGGCGCAAAGCTGAAGACCTGCCCCCTGGGAACAAGGCCGGAAGGAAAACCCTGAGACCGAAATTGAAACTAGCAAGCTGCATCAGAGGACTGCTCCCGAAAAACCAGGGGGGTGGGTGAGAATAGCGGCATGTGATCCGAGGAAATAAGAGGCAGGGGCACCAGGACTCTGCCATCTTCCGTTCCTAGACACCACCTTGAGAGGATGTCTGACCGGTCCGGCAACCCGAAGATGGAAGGATTTGCCCCCGGGACTGTCGACTGGGTGGAAGCCCACTGAACGGATGTGCCGAAGAATCCAGGCCCAGGCCAACTTTCTACTGAAAAGACGGACGGCCGAGATGCAGGAACTGGCTGCAGCTGTCCAGGCCCGCGGAGTGGAGATGACCTCGAAGGAGCGGGTAAGCGACCCACGCCCCTATGTCCCACCGGGACCGGCCCAACAGGCTGAGGAGCTCGGTCTGCCCCCGTCCGCCACACCGCCTCCCTCGCTGCCCGTACCTGTAGCTGGCGCCTTTCTCGGTCCGCTGCCACAAGCCACGGCAGCGGTATGAGTTCCATCTGCCTGCGAGGACCCGGCAACGGGGTCCTCAGGCCACGAGCATGCCACCGCTCCGGCACCCGTAACAGCCCCGCAAAAGACCAAAGCCCGGAAGACATCCCCTCCGGCCCCGAGCCCGGCCGCACCAGAGATAACATCATCCCTGATCCTGGAGAAGGCTCAATGATGTCGGCCCCTGCAATCCACCCGGCCGCAGCAGAGGTGACGCCCAACCGGAAGTCAGCATAGACACCGGCCGCTCCCCAGTACCCGGTTCCGGCTGAGGCGCAGCCGGGATGCTCCTGCAGGGCGCCAGAGCAGGCCACGGATCAATGGAGCCCTCTTCCACTTCACGTGAGCCTGATCGTAGCCGGCAGTGAGGGTGTCCGGATAGTCCAAGCCCCTGAGCAGGAGGCAGCAGAGTGCGAAACCCGTACTCCATACGGGTCATCCAAGTAGCCGCCCTTAATCTTGCGCATGTGCAGTGGCACTATCGCTGGACAGCACTGTTTATAAATTTTAAATTTTTTTAAATTGCGGGCGCCGGTGATGTTACTGCGCATGCGTGAGATTATGGGCGGCTATTTGGATGACGCTGGGGATGACATTATCATCACTAGCGTCATCCAAGTAGCAGCCCACAATCTCGCACACAGGGCCGGCCTTAGCCTGAATGGCGCCCTGTGCAAAACTGCCCTTTGGTGCCCCCCCTACTGATTTTGTACCCAGTTTCCAGGAAACAAACGAGGACCAGAGGCAATTTTTTTATATCCTAAGAAAATTGATCTCTTCAAATGTACAATAAAGTCCTCCAGATTTGTGCTGGAGAATCTGATTCTCAATCCACATTAATTCCACATCTGAAATTATTGTTATTGGGGTCTTCTCATCTCGTACACGCTGTAAGCCTGGATATTACATTATGGATGGTACATATGGATCCCCCCAATGGGGCGCACATGTATCTGCAGAATGAGGCGCTGTTGCTCTTTGTGGAGAGATGGTATAAATGCCTATACACTTAGAGCAGCGCAGGTCGTGGTCCCATTGGTGGGATCAACATCTACTATACAAATCCTGAGGATAAATGTACCAGATAATACTAGACAAGGCACCATGGAGCCGGCGGACCAAAAAGTCCAAAATACAGATGTTAAAGGGGAATGCACGAAATTAGAAAAAAAATCTCTGATTTATAAATAATAAAGAGTCCTCAGGTTATATGTGTCGCTGCCTCTCAGCTAAAATGACCTGAACAGACTGAGGTGCAGCACCACATACACACCATAAGGACGGGCGGCGCTGTGTATGTGTCGCTGCCTCTCAGCTAAAATGACCTGAACAGACTGAGGTGCAGCACCACATACACACCATGAGGGAGGGGCACGGTGTATGGAAGAACTACGGCATATATATTGTAATCCCTTTATTAACCAGACTGGGCACACCCCATTTGGCACTGCTGCAAATAATTTTGTTGGAAAATTTGTAAGATAAATCCACACCAAATAATGTAATATTCTCTAGAACTTCATAATGCACACCTGAGCTGCTGCAGAACCTCAAAATACACACCTCAAATGCTATAGAACCTCATTATACACATTCCAGCTGCTGCAAAATCTCATAATTCACCTCAGTTGCTTCAGAACCCCATAAGACACACCTCAGCTACTGCAGAACCCCATAATACACAACTCAGCTACTGCAGAACCCCGTAATACACAACTCAGCGGCTGCAGAACCCCATAATACACATCTCAGTAGCTGCAGGACCTCATCATACACAACTCAGCTACTGCAGAACCCCATGATACACATCTCAGCTGCTGCAGAACCCCATAATACAGAACTCAGCGGCTGCAGGACCTCATAATACACTTCAGCTGCTGACGATGCATTACATTGATAGAATGGCGTTCATAACAACACTAAAGGCCACTTTACACACAGAGATAAATCTTTGGCAGATCTGTGGTTGCAGTAAAATCATGGACATATTGTTCCATATGTACACAGCCACAAACCTGGCACTGATTGTCCACAATTTCACTGCAACCACAGATCTGCCGCAGATTTATCTCTGTGTGTAAAGTGGCCTTAAGGCTAAGTTCACACAGGACATCTTTTGTTGCATTTTTGAGGTCACAAAGATGCCCCTGCATGCATTTCCTCCTCCCAGCAAAGTCTATGGGATTTCTCTTTTGCTGTCCACACTGGGCATCTTTTGTTGGCTGCGTTTGTGAAGATGCAGCATGTCAGTTCTTTTTGCATTTTCATTTTTGAGCCCTTCCAGTCAATAGATTAGACTTAAAAACCGCATTGGGCAAAACGCGGTAAAAATGTGTCAAAAACACATTGCGTTTTTTTATTCGTTTTTGCCGCAGTGCATTTTTCGTGCATTCTTGGGACAAAAACGCTGCATATTTGTGGTACAAAAAAAAGATGCCCTGTGTGAACATCCCCTAAACCATTCCATGTGATGTGCAGACGGCAGTGACACCAGGTAACATATGAGACTTTACTGTTATTTTCTACCAGGCAAGGAACCTGACAGCTGATTCCTCCTGCACGACCCCCGCGTGGAAGGAATCAGACACCGGCTTCATTATTGCAGTCGTGTATATTTTACTCTGATGCTTCCACTTTTCAGATAAAACACATTTTATCTCTGCCAAGGACGATGCAGTCAGATGAGGAGCCCGGGAGGCCGGTGCCCAATGGCTTCTCCCTGCTCTGCTGCCATGGACTGACCGGTATCTCCCCTGTGTATGACATTCTGCACATTGACTGGTCGAACCCCCAAAATTTGTAATATACACGGTTAGGATTTCATTTGCCAATGAAATCACTCACAAGTGATTTGCAGACTCTGGGTCATTCTGCAGATGACCACACATTGCAAATCGCATGTGAGTGATCAGGTGACAACTACTCGAATCAGCAAGTGAAATCCTAACAGAGTGCACATTACACACCTTTAGGATATGGCAGGTCAATATTCAGAATTACATTACACACTATACGTGACCGGTACAGGGCATATGTAGGGTGTATAATCTAATATATAAAGGTGTGTGTGTGTGTGTGTGTGTGTGTGTGTGTGTGTGTGTGTGTGTCCAATAAAGGAATCCGCACAGTCACATTTACAATCACAAAATTTTGCACAGACGCCTTATGTGACTCAGGGAAGGTCATAGACTATGTTTTGATGAGAAATTTTAACCCCGCACTTTACAGTGATTCGCCGCAAAAACCTGCTTACACTAAAATCAATGGTGCTGGGAACTACAGGTCATTAATAAGAGCTGTAATTGGTTGCTATAGGCAACACAGGACATTCTTTTTTTAAGACAGGTAATGTGTCATATAATATGATGTCAATAGAGACAAACACAGACACACACAGAGACAGAGACACACAGAGACAGACACACAGACTGATACAGAAACACACAGACTGATACAGAGACACACAGGGACACAGTCTGATACAGAGACAGAGACACACAGAAACACAGAAACAGAGACACAGAGAGAGACACACACACACACACACAGACTGACACAGAGGGACAGAGACACACACAGGGACAGGGACACAGACTAACAGAGACACACAGAAACAGACACACAGAGACATAGACATAGAATCACAGAGACTGATATAGAGACAGAGAAGAGACACAAAGAGACAAAGAGAGAGAGACACAGACACACAGAGACACACAGAGACACACAGAGACAGAGACTGATACAGAGACAGAGACTGATACAGAGACACACAGAGACATAGACACACAGACTGATAACTAATACAGAGGCACAGAAGCACAGAGAAAGACGGAGACACAGACATAGACAGACACACAGACAGAGACACACACACATACAGAGACAAAGACACGGACACACACAGAAGCACACACACATACAGAGACACAATCATACACAGAGACACACAGACAGAGACACAGAGGCAGAGACATACAGAGACAGACACAGACAGAGACAGACACACACAGAGACCCACAAAGACAGAAACACAGAGACACACAGAGACAGACACAGAGACACAGATATAGTCACAGAGACAGAGATACACAGAGACAGAGACACACAGAGATACATACAAACACAAGCACAGACACGCAGAGACAGAAACACAGAGAAAGAGAGAGGGAGACAGACAGACAGAGAGGGACACAGAGAGTGGAGAGAGGGAGAGAGACAGTTACTATCCTGGGCACCGCCAGGTACTACAGCTAGTATATACAGTTAGATCCAGAAATATTTGGACAGTGACACAATTTTCGCGAGTTGGGCTCTGCATGCCACCACATTGGATTTGAAATGAAACCTCTACAACAGAATTCAAGTGCAGATTGTAACGTTTAATTTGAAGGTTTGAACAAAAATATCTGATAGAAATTGTAGGAATTGTACACATTTCTTTACAAACACTCCACATTTTAGGAGGTCAAAAGTAATTGGACAAATAAACCAAACCCAAACAAAATATTTTTATTTTCAATATTTGTTGCGAATCCTTTGGAGGCAATCACTGCCTTAAGTCTGGAACCCATGGACATCACCAAACGCTGGGTTTCCTCCTTCTTAACGCTTTGCCAGGCCTTTACAGCCGCAGCCTTCAGGTCTTGCTTGTTTGTGGGTCTTTCCGTCTTAAGTCTGGATTTGAGCAAGTGAAATGCATGCTCAATTGGGTTAAGATCTGGTGATTGACTTGGCCATTGCAGAATGTTCCACTTTTTTGCACTCATGAACTCCTGGGTAGCTTTGGCTGTATGCTTGGGGTCATTGTCCATCTGTACTATGAAGCGCCGTCCGATCAACTTTGCGGCATTTGGCTGAATCTGGGCTGAAAGTATATCCCGGTACACTTCAGAATTCATCCGGCTACTCTTGTCTGCTGTTATGTCATCAATAAACACAAGTGACCCAGTGCCATTGAAAGCCATGCATGCCCATGCCATCACGTTGCCTCCACCATGTTTTACAGAGGATGTGGTGTGCCTTGGATCATGTGCCGTTCCCTTTCTTCTCCAAACTTTTTTCTTCCCATCATTCTGGTACAGGTTGATCTTTGTCTCATCTGTCCATAGAATACTTTTCCAGAACTGAGCTGGCTTCATGAGGTGTTTTTCAGCAAATTTAACTCTGGCCTGTCTATTTTTGGAATTGATGAATGGTTTGCATCTAGATGTGAACCCTTTGTATTTACTTTCATGGAGTCTTCTCTTTACTGTTGACTTAGAGACAGATACACCTACTTCACTGAGAGTGTTCTGGACTTCAGTTGATGTTGTGAACGGGTTCTTCTTCACCAAAGAAAGTATGCGGCGATCATCCACCACTGTTGTCATCCGTGGATGCCCAGGCCTTTTTGAGTTCCCAAGCTCACCAGTCAATTCCTTTTTTCTCAGAATGTACCGACTGTTGATTTTGCTACTCCAAGCATGTCTGCTATCTCTCTGATGGATTTTTTCTTTTTTTTCAGCCTCAGGATGTTCTGCTTCACCTCAATTGAGAGTTCCTTAGACCGCATGTTGTCTGGTCACAGCAACAGCTTCCAAATGCAAAACCACACACCTGTAATCAACCCCAGACCTTTTAACTACTTCATTGATTACAGGTTAACGAGGGAGACGCCTTCAGAGTTAATTGCAGCCCTTAGAGTCCCTTGTTCAATTACTTTTGGTCCCTTTAAAAAGAGGAGGCTATGCATTACAGAGCTATGATTCCTAAACCCTTTCTCCGATTTGGATGTGAAAACTCTCATATTGCAGCTGGGAGTGTGCACTTTCAGCCCATATTATATATATAATTGTATTTCTGAACATGTTTTTGTAAACATCTAAAATAACAAAACGTGTGTCACTGTCCAAATATTTCTGGACCTAACTGTATAGAAATATATATATACACACACACATCACAGGAGGGGCTGAGGGCCCCTACAGTGCCTTGCGAAAGAATTCGGCTCCCTTGAACTTTTCAACTTTTTCCCACATTTCAGGCTTCAAACATAAAGATAAAAATTTTAATGTTATGGTGAAGAATCAACAACAAGTGGGACACAATTGTGAAGTTGAACGAAATTTATTGCTTATTTTAAAGTTTTTTAAAAAATAAATAACTGAAAAGTGGGGCGTGCAATATTATTCGTCCCCTTTACTTTCAGGGCAGCAAACTCACTCCAGAAGTTCATTGAGGATCTCTGAATGATCCAATGTTGTCCTAAATGACTGATGATGATGATGATGATGATGAATATAATTCACCTGTGTGTAATCTAGTCTCCGTATAAATGCACCTGCTCTGTGATAGTCTCAGTGTTCTGTTTAAAGCGCAGATAGCTTCATGAAGACCAAGGAACACAAAAGGCAGGTCAGTGATACTGTTGGAGACATTTAAACCAGATTTGGTTACAAAAATATTTCCAAAACATTAAACATCCCAAGAAGCACTGTGAAAGCGATCATATTGAAATGGAAGGAGTATCATATCCAGGGCCGTATTTGGTGTTTTTGCTGCCCTAGGCACTGTCAGTGGTGGCGCCCCCTTCTGATCAGTCAGATTACGGGTATGTGCACACAGCTTTTTTTTTTTTTTTCCCAGACAGATCCGCCCTATAACTCGCCCAAAAAACCCAAACTCTAAATATTAAAGAAATGAACTCATACACTGCAGTGTAAAACGACTTGCTGTCCATATGTTCAGTCTTTGGAATTTTTTTTAAGCGCGTCAGGTTTCCTCAGACATGAAGCGGCTGACAGTGACCGGTCCTTTATATGGCGCCTGCTGCTTGGATGCCGCTTACTAGTTCATTTAAAAAAATAAGTAAAATCCAGTAGCTAAAAGATGTTGGAAAAAACAACCAAGAAGCCACAGCAAAAAAAATAAATATTTGCTTCAGGATAAAATGATGACTGTCCTAAAGTGTTTTCTGTCTGAATAATTCCGGGGGTTCACAGACCACTACAAGACGTGTGCGCATTCCCTGATAGAGCCCAGAGCCTTCAGATAGTAGTTAAGACCTCCATACACATTAACCTAAAGTTGTCTAAACCCGCCAATATCGACAGGTTCTGCTGATAGCCCAATGTGAACAGGGGCTCTCAATTCTGATTGTCAGGGGAATAAGGATCCAGAATGTCCAATTACGAAGTGTAGATCCTATTATCCTCTAAATGATAAGCTGATGTCGGAGATGTCCAACAGCGGCTCTAATAAAGAACACAGAAACACTTGGCAGAATGAGTGCTCCTGTATATGGGAGAGCCGAGCAAGATAGCTGCCGGCCTAAAAATCAGACTATAGTGTATGGGGGCTTTAGTCTATTACTTATTCGGCTGACAGACATGCAGATAGCTGTATTTTTAGTCCAGCACGCTGACCCTATGTTTTAGGATCAAGACTGATAAGGTAAAGATTACAACAGCCACATGACTATCACCAGAACCACCATCAGTACAGTAATACATAACTAAAACCACACTACATACTATAATACGTAACCAAAACCACAGTTAGTACAGTAATACATCAACAGAACTACTGTCAATACAGTAATATCACCAAAACCACCCTAAACACAATAACACATCACCAAACCCACCCTGAAGACAATACATCGCCAAAACCACCATCAGTACATGAATACATTGCCAACTTCACACAGAAATCAAGTGCAGTGTCAGGTTAGACCCATATACATCTATGTATTGCATTAACGTACAACTCTCAGTATGTCCTTAACAATGGTAAGGAGATGCTGGTAGTTGTTACCAGCCATCATTAGACTGTGGACCATATAAGAACCACAATACTGATTAGTCCCAGGCAGTAGACAACTTTTGGACGAGATCTTATAGGTTTAGGTCCATTAATTCTGAGGAGATTAGTAGGGCAGAGGTGGGCTCAGTAGGGAGAAGGGGCATCATGGGGTGGGACTTGAGACCCCCACCAATTGCTCAAAAGACCTCTTAAGTGCACAGCTCAGGAGACAGGACTATGAAATTTTACTCCCGTAATCCATTCTGTCTGCATGTTCTGGTTCTGGGAAACACTCGGGGCCACGGTAGTCGGACCCCCAGCGATTGGAAAGTTATTCCCCATCCCAAGGATAGGGGGTAAGTTCCCAATGTGAGAAAACCCCTTTAAAAGCAGCATTCACACTGCAGCCAAAGATGGGAAACTGATTTATCTAAACAGTGTCCATCACCCGATGCACGAACAAAAAACTTTCATTCGTCAGGTGAGATGATTTTTAAGCTGACTTAAAGGGAATCTGTCACCCCAAAATGACACCTAGACTGCGGAAATATTTATATGGGGGACATGATCTGTGGAGAAATAATCCCACCCATATAGAGTTCAGCTTAAAAGGAACTGGTCACGACCTTTAATATTAAACTGCTCCATTGTCTTGTTAGTCAGAAAATGTGCATCACTTACATTGCGTCACTAACAAGACATTGGGAGCAGTTTAGAATTGAAAAAGGGTGTAACAGGTTCCCTTTAATGTTCACTGAAAAAGCCACATTTGATATGAAAATGAGGACATTTCTGCGCGGCCTAAGCCTGGTGCACGATACCACCTAATATAGGAAAATACTAGCCAGGCCTTTGTCTTGATTAATAGTGATCCATTGGTGAGAGTGAGCACCGTAACACCAGATCTCCTGTCTGCACCGCACCCAACACTGCGGCACACTCCAAGCGTCAGTGCGGGTGTGCACACAACACAGGAGGAGCACAGCGGCATACACGAAGCGTCAGTGCGGGTGTGCACACAACACAGAAGGAGCACAGCGGCACACTCCAAGCGTCAGTGCATGTGTGCATCCAACACAGGAGGAGCACAGCGGCACACTCCAAGCGTCAGTGCGGGTGTGCACACAACACAGGAGGAGCACAGTGAGGAGGGGGACACGGCGCTGTGATGTGCTGTCTGCTCACTTCAACAACCTTCCTCATTGAATCGGCAGTCAAATACAGGCAGCAACCAGGTGTCAGAACGTACCTGCATCACATTGCATGCACACCCACGCGGACACTGGAGTCACATTGCAGGCGCACCCACGCGGACACTGCAGTCACATTGCAGGCGCACCCACGCGGACACTGCAGTCACATTGCAGGCGCACCCACGCGGACACTGCAGTCACATTGCAGGCGCACCCACGCGGACACTGCAGTCACATTGCAGGTGCACCCACGCGGACACTGCAGTCACATTGCAGGCGCACCCACGCGGACACTGCAGTCACATTGCAGGCGCACCCACGCGGACACTGCAGTCACATTGCAGGCGCACCCACGCGGACACTGCAGTCACATTGCAGGCGCACCCACGCGGACACTGCAGTCACATTGCAGGCGCACCCACGCGGACACTGCAGTCACATTGCAGGCGCACCCACGCGGACACTGCAGTCACATTGCAGGCGCACCCACACTGACACTTGGAGTGCTACTCTGCTCCTCCAGTGTCAGGACACGTGCAGAAATGCTAAGTGATTTTAAACAGCACTGACTCACCTAAGGGCGAGGGACTGTCTTTAATATGCAAATAGGACGGTGCACATCTGCACCAAGACATCGGCCGCACCAGGGGGGACAGAACAGTTTGCATATATATAATATTAAGGTAAAACTGTATATGCCAGAGCGACGTCCCCTGTATAAATGTGTATGCAGATTAATGGCCATTTTGGGAGTAAAAGTAAAATGTCATCGCTCTTAGCAACACATTGTCCTGCGTCTCCCAAGACTCCCCTCTTGTCTGGTCTGCTGCAGCACATACTGCAATGGTGCCCGTATAGGGAATCTGTCACCAGGTTTTGCTCCCCCATCTGAGAGCAGCATAATGTAGAGACAGAGCCCCTGATTCCAGCAATGTGTCACTTACTGAGCTGTTTGCTGTCGTTTTCTCTGCTGCAGATCTCACAGTTATACAGAGCTCATGAATATGCTGGACTACCTGCAGCACACCAAGTAGTCCTGTAATGATAACTACTGCTGATTAAACAGTGATGTTATCAAAACTACACTAAGCAGCCCAGTAAGTGACAACACTGGAATCAGGATCTCTGCCCCTACATTATGCTGCTCTCAAATTAGGTGGCAAAAACCTGGTGACAGACTCATAATTCTCACTAAAGAGTAACCACCCGAAGTAAGCCCAAGGCTGTGCCCAAGAATGAATAACTGCCCATCACTGAGCTCACAGCACAAAGAATGACCCCACACCGTGTCATTTACAGTATACAGCCACCACATTCTCTCCTATAACATTTCCACTACACTGCCCCCTCACATGAAATCCCCACTGTCCTCCCCACTGAATTATACCCTCCAGACCTTCCTCACTTATGAACTATGACCTCCACTGTCCCCACCTCTCCATGCAGCCCCCACTTCACTGTCCCCCTCATGATGTCCCCACTCTATAATGAGCCTTAGTTTTCGCATTATGTATACCCAGCCCTTCCAGGCTCCTAACTGAGCGCTCCCCATGCTGCCCCTTCTCCATATCAAGCCCCCTCCATACCAAGCCCACCATGGTTCCCCTTCCATACAGAGTACCCCCCATGCTTTCCCATTCTCCATACCATGCCCCCCCCGTGCTACCCCATTCTCCATACCATGCCTCCCCCCGTGCTACCCCATTCTCCATACCATGCCCCCCCCGTGCTACCCCATTCTCCATACCATGCCTCTCATTCTCCATACTGTAACTCCCATTTGCTATACTGTCCACCACCCTCCCTCATTTTCCCTCCCCCCCCCATTTTCCCATTCTGCTCCATCCCCCATGCTGCGCCCCCACATCATGCTACATCCCCATGTTGCGCCCCCACATCCTCCATGTTGCGCCCCCACATCATGCTTCATCCCCCCCATCCTCCATGCTGCGCCCCCACATCATGCTTCATCCCCCCCATCCTCCATGCTGTGCCCCCACATCATGCTTCATCCCCCCCATCCTCCATTCTGTGCCCCCACATCATGCTTCATCCCCCCCATCCTCCATGCTGCGCCCCCACATCATGCTTCATCCCCCCCCATCCTCCATGCTGCGCCCCCACATCATGCTTCATCCCCCCCATCCTCCATGCTGCGCCCCCACATCATGCTTCATCCCCCCCATCCTCCATGCTGCGCCCCCACATCATGCTTCATCCCGCCCATCCTCCATGCTGCGCCCCCACATCATGCTTCATCCCCCCCCATCCTCCATGCTGCGCCCCCACATCATGCTTCATCCCCCCCATCCTCCATGTTGCGCCCCACATCATGCTTCATCCCCCCCATCCTCCATGCTGCGCCCCCACATCATGCTGCATCCCCCCCATCCTCCATGTTGCGCCCCCACATCATGTTCCATCCCCCCATCCTCCATGTTGCGCCCCCACATCCTCCATGTTGCGCCCCCACATCATGCGGCATCCCCCCCCATCCTCCATGTTGCACCCCCATATCATGTTCCATCCCCCCATCCTCCATGTTGCGCCCCCATATCATGTTCCATCCCCCCATCCTCCATGTTGCGCCCCCATATCATGCTCCATCCCCCCCATCCTCCATGTTGCGCCCCCATATCATGTTCCATCCCCCTCATCCTCCATGTTGCGCCCCCATATCATGTTCCATCCCCCCCATCCTCCATGTTGCGCCCCCATATCATGTTCCATCCCCCCATCCTCCATGTTGCGCCCCATATCATGTTCCATCCCCCCATCCTCCATGTTGCACCCCCATATCATGTTCCATCCCCCCATCCTCCATGTTGCGCCCCCATATCATGTTTCATCCTCCATGTTGCGCCCCCATATCATGTTCCATCCCCCCATCCTCCATGTTGCACCCCAATATCATGCGGCATCCCCCCCCAGCCTCCAAGTTGCACCCCCACATCATGCTTCATCCCCCCATCCTCCATGCTGCGCCCCCACATCATGCTTCATCCCCCCCATCCTACATGCTGCGCCCCCACATCATGCTTCATCCCCCCCATCCTCCATGCTGCGCCCCCACATCATGCTTCATCCCCCCCATCCTCCATGCTGCGCCCCCACATCATGCTTCATCCCCCCCATCCTCCATGTTGCGCCCCACATCATGCTTCATCCCCCCCATCCTCCATGCTGCGCCCCCACATCATGCTGCATCCCCCCCATCCTCCATGTTGCGCCCCCACATCATGCTGCATCCCCCCCATCCTCCATGTTGCGCCCCCACATCATGTTCCATCCCCCCATCCTCCATGTTGCACCCCCACATCCTCCATGTTGCGTCCCCACATCATGCGGCATCCCCCCATCCTTCATGCTGCGCCCCCACATCATGTTCCATCCCCCATCCTCCATGTTGCGCCCCCATATCATGTTCCATCCCCCATCCTCCATGTTGTGCCCCCATATCATGTTCCATCCCCCATCCTCCATGTTGCGCCCCCATATCATGCGGCATCCCCCCCCATCCTCCATTTTGCACCCCCACATCATGCTGCATCCCCCCCATCCTCCATGTTGCGCCCCCACATCATGTTCCATCCCCACATCCTCCATGTTGCGCCCCCACATCATGCTGCATCCCCCCCCATCCTCCATGTTGCACCCCCACATCATGCTGCATCCCCCCATCCTCCATGTTGCGCCCCCATATCATGTCCCATCCCCCCCATCCTCCATGTTGCGCCCCCATATCATGTTCCATCCCCCCATCCTCCATGTTGCGCCCCCATATCATGTTCCATCCCCCCCATCCTCCATGTTGCGCCCCCATATCATGTTCCATCCCCCCCATCCTCCATGTTGCGCCCCCATATCATGTTCCATCCTCCATGTTGCGCCCCCATATCATGTTCCATCCCCCCATCCTCCATGTTGCACCCCCATATCATGCGGAATCCCCCCCCAGCCTCCATGTTGCACCCCCACATCATGCTTCATCCCCCCCATCCTCCATGCTGCGCCCCCACATCATGCTTCATCCCCCCCATCCTCCATGCTGCGCCCCCACATCATGCTTCATCCCCCCCATCCTCCATGCTGCGCCCCCACATCATGCTTCATCCCCCCCATCCTCCATGCTGCGCCCCCACATCATGCTTCATCCCCCCCATCCTCCATGTTGCGCCCCACATCATGCTTCATCCCCCCATCCTCCATGCTGCGCCCCCACATCATGCGGCATCCCCCCCATCCTCCATGTTGCGCCCCCACATCATGCTGCATCCCCCCCATCCTCCATGTTGCGCCCCCACATCATGTTCCATCCCCCCATCCTTCATGTTGCACCCCCACATCCTCCATGTTGCGCCCCCACATCATGCGGCATCCCCCCCATCCTTCATGCTGCGCCCCCACATCATGTTCCATCCCCCCATCCTCCATGTTGCGCCCCCATATCATGATCCATCCCCCATCCTCCATGTTGTGCCCCCATATCATGTTCCATCCCCCATCCTCCATGTTGCGCCCCCATATCATGCGGCATCCCCCCCCCATCCTCCATGTTGCACCCCCACATCATGCTGCATCCCCCCCATCCTCCATGTTGCGCCCCCACATCATGTTCCATCCCCACATCCTCCATGTTGCGCCCCCACATCATGCTGCATCCCCCCCCATCCTCCATGTTGCACCCCCACATCATGCTGCATCCCCCCCATCCTCCATGTTGCGCCCCCATATCATGTTCCATCCCCCCCATCCTCCATGTTGCGCCCCCATATCATGTTCCATCCCCCCATCCTCCATGTTGCGCCCCCATATCATGTTCCATCCCCCCCATCCTCCATGTTGCGCCCCCATATCATGTTCCATCCCCCCATCCTCCATGTTGCGCCCCCATATCATGTTCCATCCCCCCATCCTCCATGTTGCGCCCCCATATCATGTTCCATCCCCCCATCCTCCATGTTGCGCCCCCATATCATGTTCCATCCCCCCCATCCTCCATGTTGCGCCCCCATATCATGTTCCATCCCCCCATCCTCCATGTTGTGCCCCCATATCATGTTCCATCCCCCCATCCTCCATGTTGCGCCCCCATATCATGTTCCATCCCCCCATCCTCCATGTTGCGCCCCCATATCATGTTCCATCCCCCCATCCTCCATGTTGCGCCCCCATATCATGTTCCATCCCCCCATCCTCCATGTTGCGCCCCCATATCATGTTCCATCCCCCCATCCTCCATGTTGCGCCCCCATATCATGCGGCATCCCCCCCATCCTCCATGTTGCACCCCCACATCATGCTGCATCCCCCCCATCCTCCATGTTGCGCCCCCACATCATGTTCCATCCCCACATCCTCCATGTTGCGCCCCCACATCATGCTGCATCCCCCCCATCCTCCATGTTGCACCCCCACATCATGCTGCATCCTCCCCCCATCCTCCATGTTGCGCCCCCATATCATGTTCTATCCCCCCCATCCTCCATGTTGCGCCCCCATATCATGTTCCATCCCCCCATCCTCCATGTTGCGCCCCCATATCATGTTCCATCCCCCCCATCCTCCATGTTGCGCCCCCATATCATGTTCCATCCCCCCATCCTCCATGTTGCGCCCCCATATCATGTTCCATCCCCCCATCCTCCATGTTGCGCCCCCATATCATGTTCCATCCCCCCCATCCTCCATGTTGCGCCCCCATATCATGTTCCATCCCCCCCATCCTCCATGTTGCGCCCCCATATCATGTTCCATCCCCCCATCCTCCATGTTGTGCCCCCATATCATGTTCCATCCCCCCATCCTCCATGTTGCGCCCCCATATCATGTTCCGTCCCCCCATCCTCCATTTTGCGCCCCCATATCATGTTCCATCCCCCCATCCTCCATGTTGCGCCCCCATATCATGTTCCATCCCCCATCCTCCATGTTGCGCCCCCATATCATGTTCCATCCCCCCATCCTCCATGTTGCTCCCCCACATCCTCCAGCATCCACCCTCCCCCCTCCCCCCCCCGGGTTGCTTGTTTGGCGCTGTCTTCGGCTGTAAAGCGCTTACCTGCTCCAGGCGGCATCTCCGGCGGCTGCACCTCCCGTTCTCCGCGGTGGTGGTGGCGGTGGCAGGATCATCATTTCACATCTTCCTCGGCGGCGGCTCCATGTCCCGTCCTCCTCTGCGCGGCGCTGCCTCACGCTCCTGTGACCTCTGCACAGTGAGCGCACGGCAGCACGTCGGGGCGGGGAGCTGATTACAGCTCCTCTGACCCCGGAAGTAAGTGCTGGCACGCTCACAGTGTCATTTATATTCACGTGTTATAGACGCGACTATAAATGACTGTGCGCTCCCTCCCTCCTCCAAAAAGGCGCCGGATTTAATAAAGAGTTTGGAGGAGGGAGGAAGATTTAAAAAAAAAAATTTTTTTTTTTTTGTTTTTTAAATTTTGGTTTGGGCGCCGCCCCCCTGGAAGGCGCCGCCCTAGGCACGTGCCCTCAAGTGCCTAATGGCAAATACGGCCCTGATCATATCACTGCAAATCTACCAAGACCTGGCCGTCCATCCAAACTTTCATCTCAAACATGGAGAAGACTGATCAGAGATGCAGCCAAGAGGCCCATGATCACTCTGGATGAACTGCAGAGATCTACAGCTGAGGTGGGAGAGTCTGTCCATAGGACAACAGTCAGTCGTACACTGCAAAAATCTGGCCTTTATGGAAGAGTGGCAAGGAGAAAGCCATTTCTCAAGATATCCATAAAAAGTGTCGTCTAAAGTTTGCAACAAGCCACCTGGGAGACACACCAAATATGTGGAAGAAGGTGCTCTGGTCAGATGATATTGAAATAGAAGGAGTATCATACCACTGCAAATCTACCAAGACCCGGCCGTCCATCCAAACTTTCATTTCAAACAAGGAGAAAACTGATCAGAGATGCAGCCAAGAGGCCCATTATCACTCTGGATGAACTATATGAAGTGAAATCTGCACACCAAATTCAGAGAAATATGAACAAGCATAACTGCTTTATAATACATAAGGAATGAAAAATATAATTAGCCATATGAAATTGAAAAAATTGAAATGTGACATTGCATAACTGCTGAGGATTATTTTAAAAAAAAAAAAAAAGATATTTAGCTAATGTATTGATAAATTCATTACTGCCCCATTACCACTTCACGGTAATCTCTTATTTATGGGGTCCCTAACCAAATGTTACCTCTATATGCGGTGAAAACCTGTTTGTGTGTATGGGTACATAGCCAAATGTTTCCTCTATGTGCGGTTGAAACCTGCTTGTGTATGGGAAGCCAGGGACCTGGCTATATAGGAAATTGAATAAACATGGCTAAAGGGCGGAACTGGGTTCTCAGACAGAATAAACTGCATAACAATCAAAACAGACTGCTGGAACACCATTGTAAATGTGAACAGGGGCAGTAATAAAATGATCAATACATTAGCTAAATATCTCTTTTTTCAAATAATCCTCAGCAGTTATGCAATGTCACATTTCAATTTTTTCAATTTTTTATATGGCTAATTGTATTTTTCATTCCTTATGTATGTATTATAAAGCAGTTATGCTTGTTCATATTTCTCTGAATTTGGTGTGCAGCTTTCACTTCATATAGATTGTGTATTTTTTAGCTAGCACCCTGTCACATTTACAATGGTATTCCAGCAGTCTTTTTTGATTATCACTCTGGATGAACTGCAGAGATCTACAGCTGAGGTGGGAGAGTCTGACCATAGGACAACAATATTCGCAGCAAAAGGTGGCGCTAGAAAGTATTAACTTAAAGCGGACGAATAATATTGCACGCCCCACTTTTCAGTTATTTTTTAAAAAAGTTTAAAATAAGCAATATATTTCGTTCAACTTCACAATTGTGTCCCACTTGCTGTTGATTCTTTACCATAACATTACATTTTTTATCTTTATGTTTGAAGCCTGAAATGTGGGAAAAGGTTGAAAAATTCAAGGGGGCCGAATACTTTCGCAAGGCACTGTATATACATCACAGGAGGAGCTGGGGATATATATATACACATCACAGGAGGGGCTAGGGACATATACACACACATCACAGGAGGGGCTGGAAACATATACACACACATCACAGCATGAGGGACTGGGGGCATATATGTGACGACCTGGACCAGCCAGGTTGTCACCGGTAGTCCCATACACACACACCCACCCCCCCCCCCTTAGTAAGGTGACAGCAGCCAAACTACAGAAACCCTTGTCACCTCCCTCCGGGTTTGCTGTTCACACCAGGGGGGCGGACCCAGGGGGTTGGCCCTGCCCACCGAGGAGTTCACAGGCCCCGAGGCGGGAAAACAGTAGTAGAGTCTAGCTTTGACAGTGAAGTGGAGTGGAGTGAAGTTCAAGGGCAGACCTGTGTCCAGGTCTGCCATAGGCTACATCTGGTGTCTGGGTTGGAGCCCAGTCACCTCTGGCAAGGAGGCAGACTGTGGTGGCCGCCTGCAGGAGCTGGGATTACAGCCGGTGGAACCGTAGGGACCGGGGACGGGCGGTAGGCCGCCGGTACCGAACTGGGGAACTGATTGGAAACCGGAGCACCAGGAGGGGTACTCAGACCCAGTACGATGCCCAGAAACAACCGGGCTGAGTCAAATCAACTGATTGAGGACTGGACTTTAGAACCTTTCCCACATAAGACCCGACTGAAGACAACAGCCCAACCATAGGGGTAAAGCCACCGCCCAGGCATAGAGACTCGAGGGGCCAGCGTCTGCAGGCAAAGAGGGCTCTCCCAACACATATCAAACTGGGGAGCGGACTACCGTTGCTTAGGCATAGGAGTCGTGATTTCTACATAAGTGAGGTGCAGGAGAAAGGCGGAAACCACCAACCTGATAAGGGGAAAACTGCAGCCGGCTGCGGGCACCGTTCACTATCTTGTTTGGTTTACCAGAGACTCCAGCATGTTTGTCATAGTGAGTACAACAGTGCCTTTAGACCGCGCACCGCGCCGCACCACACCGACACCCCAGCACGCATCCATCCCCTCAGCACCTCCCTCGGGACCATCATCCCCCTACCCACGGAGGTGGTCAAAACCAAGCTGCGCAACACCGTCCCCGGGAGCCTAGTCAACGGCAGCGGTGGTGTCCATCCATTCACCACAACCCGTGGGTGGCGTCACGAACTTAAATCCCCTACAAACAACCGCGGCTCCGGCCGTGGACCTCCCCACCGAAGTCCCTACATGTAGTGCCAACCCCCTTTCAGAGCGACATGATCCCCGGGTCCGTGAAGAGCTCGAGCCACCCACCGACGAGCACGGATCCGAGCGGCTCGGCAGCCGGCCGAGCCCCGGGGCGGTACACATCAACTCTTCTGGCGTCACGAACAGGATCGAACCCATCCACTTACCTGTGGAAGTGCGCCTTGAAGTTATCGTCAGCGGAGTCCCTGTTGAAAAATTGCATAATCCGCCATCTTGTCACCATCCTGTGGCACGAAGTTTCCCGCCCAAGCCGTCTTCTCCAAGCAAAAAGGGCGCGAAAGTGAAGCACCGCCCCCTGAGAGCAGAGCGGTGCAGAAAGCAAGCAGAGTGCCCCGAAAAGACAAAGGGGGGGCGGGTGAAGATCCTGCCTCATGTGACTGAGTGGGTAAAGGGCAGGGACTCCAGGTCTCTGTCACCCATTGTATTTCTGGACCCCGACAGTGCAACATGTCCGCCCCGTCCGGAGAGCCAGAGTTCCCCGAGCCAGCGCCTGGAACAGTGGCGTGGGTGGAAGCCCGGACGACCATGATGTGCTGCCGTCTCTAAGCCCAGGTGCGCTTTCTGGTGGAGCGATGGGCGGCCGAGATGGAGGGGATAGCCGCCGCCGTGCGGGCACGTGAGGTGGCGGCAGTGTTGGAGGAAAGGGTACGCGACCCACGCTCCTGTGTCCCGGAGGGACCAGCCGCAGCGGCTGAGGGACCCGGTCTGCTCCCGTCCTCCATACTGGCTCCCCCACTGCCCATAATGGTTGCCGCTACCGCTCCGCTCGGATTCCCACCCCCATCACCGGTGGCGAAATTCATCCCAGATGCCTACGAGGAGCCACCTGCGGCCGCAGCACACTGACAGCCGCCCGTGCGGTCTGCACTACCCCCGCTCCCGTGGAAGGCCAATTCCCGGAAGGTGCCCGTGCCCGATGTAGTTACGCCGGTCTCAGAAGGAGCCCTGCTTGAGGAGGTCCTGGCCCCGGCAGTCCGCCCGGCCAGGGAGGAGAAGGGCGCTGCCCAGAAGAAGGCCCAGCAGGTGAGGCTGGTCGTCTCCGGGTCTCAGACCTCGGCTGAGGTCCCACGGGGTGGCCGCTGTCAAGCAGCAGAGCCGGCCGTGACACAGCGGGGTTCCCCACGGAGGGTGTCGTTTGTCGCCGGCATCGGAGAGCACCGACTGGGCCAGACCCCCGCACAAAGAGACCCTGGGCAGGTAGACGCCCATATTGGGAGCGGTGGCAAAACCAGCTGGGCCGGGAAATCAAGGCCCGGGAGAAGCAGAGAGCAGAGATTTTGGCCCGTACCATCCGGGAGAAAGAAAACTTGAGGAGCGCCACCTGCCGGATGCAGGGCCCGAGGTACGAGGGCCAGGTCCGGCGATTTGACCCCGACCGTGAATGGGGATTTATCTACGAGCCCGGCCTGGAGGCTGAAGTTTTTGTCTCCTGTCGGGATGTGTACCCGCACCTACCCATGGGTCACCCGGACCGTGACCTGGCACCTGGCGAACTGGTTAGTTACATTCGCCATTGCGGGGAGAGGGGCTAGTTTGCCCTTAGCGTCCAGAGGAGGGCATACCAAGAAGGCCCGAGGTGCTCCCAGTCCCCTCCCCCACCGTACAGCTCTGAGGTTACAATGGAGAAGGAAGATGAAGAGAATAAGTAAAGGCAGCGGATCCTGGCTGCCAAGTTGAACACAGTCCCCGTTGGGACCATAGTGCCCGTTTTTGCCCCGTTTAAAGAGACAAGGCTGAGAACTTGCAGGCCACCCCAAAAACTTTTGGGTTTGTAAATAATCCCTTGACCGGCCTGTCCTGTTTCACGACCTCCGGAGAGGCAGACTGGAGGATGGTTCTGCGGGAAAGTGATGGCCGAGGCCCCGTCACCACTGCAACCGGTGGTGATCCTCCGGGCCCGGGGGTCCCCTGGACGTGGGGCCCCTGAGAGACAACCACGTGTGAAACCTTGTACCCGTCCCGTAAAACAAAACTTGGGCCCGTTTCTGGACTGGGGAAAAGGACTGCTGCCCATTTCTTAGGGGCAGCATCAAGGCCAGGTTTGTTTGGGTGGGCAAACAAAAGGACCCGGTCCCGTTCCCGTGTTAATAAAACTGTTTTATGTTTGCAATGTTTAAGAATGTGCCTCCCGTAAGGGAAGATTTAAAAATATCCTTGAAGTTTGTACAAAAGTTATTATATTTGTAAATCTGTTTTAAATCTTTTCCAGTTACAAAGCAACAAAATAAACCAATGGTGGACAGGCAGCCTGCGGACGGTCTGCATTAACCCCTTCACGACCGCGGGCAGTAAAATTACGTCCTATTTTAACGTGACTTAACGACCAGGGACGTAATTTTACGGCTTAAACTTTGATTGCCGTGGCCATAGCAACGGCTTTCAAATGATGTCCCCTGCTGTTTCTTACAGCAGGGGACCTTTGCTTGACCCCAGGGGGGGTGGCATCGCCACCCCCCATAGGCGATCGATGTGATTGGCCGTTCAAATCGGAACCGCCAATCACATTGATCACGCTGTTTTCGGCAAAAAAATGCCAAAAATAGTGTGATCTTGTAAAATCCAGCTAGGACCGGGGCTGCAGCAGCTCCGATCATTGGCTGGAAGCAAGTAGACACCGTGGCCCCCCCCTGCAGCACTGATTGGAGCGATCGTGCTATGACGCGCAATCGCTCCAATCAGTGTGCAGTGGGGCGGTCTGATCTGCCGGTGGCCGCCCTCCCCAGGCCTGTGCTGGTCTGGGGACCCTCCCCCAACATGTCTGCAGCGTGCAGCACTGGCTGGTACTAGTGGTACCACACCACCGCTGCTGCTGCCGCTGCTGTCACGTCACGTCGCAGGAGCGGTGAGTATTGTGCTCACCTTGCAGCCCCTGCGCGCTTCCGTAATGGCCCCTGCTCGTGCCCCCCTGTGATCTGCCCCCCCCCGACATCCCGATCTGCCGCCCCGACATCCTGATCTGCCCCCCGCCATCTCTATTCTGCAGCTCCTCCGGTATCCCTCCTCCCCTGCTCTCTTGCAGCCCCTGCGCGCTCTTGTGATTTGCTCCTGCGCGCTCCCGTAATGGCCCCTGCCCGTGCCCCCCTGCGATCTGCCCCCCGCCATCCCGATCTGCCCCCCCGACATCCCGATCTGCCCCCCCACATCCCGATCTGCCCTCCGACATCCCGATCTGCCCCCCGACATCCCGATCTGCCCCCAGACATCCCGATCTGCCCCCCGACATCCCGATCTGCCCCCCGACATCCCAGTCTGCCCCCCGACATCCCAATCTGCCGGCCTCCCCCGTGATCTCTATTCTGCAGCTCCTCCGGTATCTCCCTCCTCTGCTCTCCCCCTCTGCTCTCCCCCTCCCCCTCTGCTGTCCCCCTCTGCTGTCCTCGTCCCCCTCTGCTGTCCCCGTACCCCTCTGCTGTCCCCCCGACGTCCTCTTACCTGTCTTCACCGGCTGATCACATCTGCCTCCATCGCTGGGTCCTTCTTCCTGGGTCTTCTGCTGAGCTGTCCAACTTCCTGCCTGCTGGCTGCTGCTGTAAAGCTGTTCCTTGTCTTCTGTTCCTCCTGCAAATCCTCTGGGTACTGTGAGTATAACTTTTTTTTTTTTTTCTTTTTTTCCTCTATCCCCTGTCCATTTTTACACCTCATGCGTCCGTGCATCCCGCCGAGCGCTGATCAGGGATGCAGATAACGTATCTGCATCTGTGGTCAGTTTTCGGCGGGACTTTTTTTCCCGTATTCCCGACGCTTTTTGTATCGCATCTGTCCGTGACAAAAAGCATTGGGGATACGGAAAAAAAAGTCACGCCAAAAATTGAGCAGGGATGCCGATCCGTTATGTGCATCCCTGATCAGCGCTCGGCGGGACGCACGGACTGATGCAATACAAAAAGCGTCGGGGATACGGAAAAAAAAGTATTGCATCTGTCCGTGCGTCCCGCTGAGCGCGGATCAACATCCCTGCTCAATTTTTGGCGTGACTTTTTTTTTCCCGTATCCCCAGCGCTTTTTGTATCTCATCCGACCGTGCCTCCTGCAGCGGCCGATCAGTGCACCGCGTCTGTGCGTTTGAAAAGTCAAATGGCGTTCCTTGTCTTCTGAGCCCCGCCATGCGCCCAAACAATTGATTTCCACCACATGTGAGGTATCGGCGTACTCGGGAAAAATTGCACAATACGTTTTATGGTGCATTTTTTCCTGATACCGTTGTAAAAAGAAAAAAAAAAAAGCTACCTTGTTGCTGCAAAAATTTAAAAAATTTTTTAAAAAAAAATAAATAATTTTCACGGTTCAACGTTATCAACTTTCAGTGGAGCCCGTGGGGGTACAAGGGGCTCACTAAACATCTAGATAAATTCCTTGAGGGGTCTAGTTCCAAAATGGGGTAATTTGTGGGGGAGCTCCACTGTTTAGGCACCATGGGGGGGGTGTCTAAAAACGTGACATGGCGTCCGCTAATGATTCCAATCAATTTTGCTGTCAAATGGTGCCCTTGTGGGGGAGCTCCATTGTTTAGGCACCTCAGGGGGTCTTCAAACCCGACATGGCGTCCGCTAATGAGTGCAGCTAATTTTGCATTCAAATGGCGCTCCTTGCCTTCCGAGCACTGCCGTGTGTCCAAACATTTGATTTCCACCACATATGAGGTATCTGCGTACTCAGGAGAAAATGGACAATACATTTTATGTTGCATTTTTTCTCGATACCCTTGTGAAAAAAAAGCTACCTAGTTGAAGCAACAGTTTTGTGGTAAAAAAAATTTTTTTTCTTTTCACGGCTCAACGTTATAAACTTCTGTGAAGCCCCCAGGTGTTCAAAGTGCTTATCAAACATCTAGAAAAAATATTTGAGGGCTCTAGTTTCCAAAATGGGGTCACTTGTGGCGGAGCTCCATTGTTTAGGCACCTCAGGGGGTCTTCAAACCCGACATGGCGTCCGCTAATGAGTGCAGCTAATTTTGTGTTCAAAAATTCAAATGGCGCTCCTTGCCTTTCGACCTCTGCCGTGCACCCAAACAATTGATTTTTACCACATATGGGGTATCAGCGTACTCAGGAGAAAATGCACAATAAATTGTAGGGTGCACTTTCTCTTTTCTCCCTTGTAAAAATGAAAATTTTATGGCTAAAGTAACATTTTTGTGTTAAAAAGTAAAATTTTCATTTTTTCCTTCCACATTGCTTTGGTTCCTGTGACGCACCTAAAGGGTTAATAAACTTCTTGGATGTGGTTTTGAGCAGTGTGAGGGGTGCAGTTTTTAGAATGGGGTCACTTTTGGGTATTTTCTGTCACCTCGGCCTCTCAAAGTCACTTCAAATGTGATGTGGTCCCTAAAAAAAATATTTTGTAAATTTTGTTGGAAAAATTAGAAATTGCTGATGAACTTTGACCCCTTCTAACTTCCTAACGAAAAAAAAATTTCTTTCGAAAATTGCGCTGATGTAAAGTTGACAAGTGGGAAATGTTATTTAGTAACTATTTTGTGTGACATATTTCTCAGATTTATGGGCATAAATTTTCAAAGTTTGAAAATTGCGAAATTTTCCAAATTTTCGCACAATTTCCTAAATTTTCACAAATAAACGCAAAAAGTATCGGCCTGAATTTACCACTGACATGAAGTACAATATGTCACGAAAAAACAATGTCAGAATCGCCAGGATCCGTTGAAGCGTTCCAGAGTTATAACCTGTCAAAGTGACACTGGTCAGAATTGCAAAAAATGGCCCGGTCATTAGGGTGTTTTAGTGGCCGGGGGTGAAGGGGTTAAACCAAGGGGGAATGTGACACACTGGACCAGTCAGGTTGTCACAGGTACACAAAACCTAAAAAATGTAACCCCAATTTTTCAATGAATAAAGGTGGGGATACACCAGACGAAGCCTTTGGTGAAACGCGCGTCGAGGCCCCGCCCCCACGCCCGGACACATCCACCATTCCTGCTCTGACATGACGCAAGGTAACAGTGATTAGCTATTTATGCCCTCGTGCTCTTTGGGACTTTTTAGGGGGGTTTTACAGATCTCCTTTGTATAATCCATCTCTCACACTGTCCCTTGTGACTTCACTTGGGCCTCTCTTTACTTGTACCATCTTTATTACATTGCTGCCTGTCAGCAGGCTGTCATCTGGTGGGGTGTCCTGGTATTGCTGTGGGTTGTTTCCTGGCAGGCTGTTTCCATCTAGCCTGCCTCCACTGTGTGTCCTGTATCACCTTTGTACAAATTATTAAATTTTGTATTTCACTTTGACTATTCGTGGTCCTCTTTCTGGTGTATCCCCACCTTTATTCATTGAAAAATTGGGGTTACATTTTTTAGGTTTTGTGTTCTTGTGGACCTTTTCCGGTCATAGTAAAGGTTGTTTAGGTTATGAGGTTGTCACAGGTAGTCTGTTAAAAATATACTCTTAAATATATTTTTCTTTAAATACGCGATAAGACGCATTAAAAATAGACAACAAAATGTGTAAAAAATAAATGTAGTTTATATCTGATAAAAATGATTGCTAAATTATAAAGTTGCAGTTCAGTTACAGAAAAGGAAAAAAACTATACTGCATAAGCTTACGTAAAAAGTTCAATTAGTCTTTCTTGAGTTCCTGAGAGAGCAACCATATCTTGCTTCGTCTTGGGTGAATGCAGGATCAAAGAAACAGACAGACATGCTTCTTAGAGGCTGGATGGATGGGATGGATCCTCGACATGTGTGGATTGACTCTCGGAGCAGGAGTCAGCAGCCACCCCCTCCCACCGTGTGTTATATGACAACTGTCCAATCCATATAGGGTGTTTCAGCTGAACACAGTTACACATGACATAATCACTAGAAGCTTCTAGATGGAAGGATATATATATATGTACCATGCTATGTCAGCATTTCCCTAGATTCGATACAGATATTCAATACAGATACCTTTATCTTAACTTAAGTACTGTTATCAATAAGCTATGCCCTCCAACATAGACAAAACCGTGAAAACATATAATATGTCCTACTATAAAATATTTGATAACTAGATGTATTCATTTTAATGTTTTTACAATTCCCCCTTGAAGCGGGTAAATTATTAATTATTATTATTAATGAAACCCCGAAAATGAATTAATACATCATTAAAATAACAGACCTTCTTTCCTTATTTGGCGATAATGTATTAATGTCAATAATAATGATGAATAATACTCAATCTGCATTATTCATGTTGTATGTTCAATAATATAATAATGTGGATTCATGTTATGGTAGGCCGTGACTGATAATCATATAAAATATATAATTATACTTTCCTAAATTTAAAAGATGAAAAACAAATCCGGTCACCATCTGATGTCCTCTGAGATGATTTCTTCTTATCTCCGATGTAATCCGGCATAAACACAGTCTCTTAGAAATAAATCCTTTGATAAAAGATGAATGGTTACCAATTTAATACAGTCCCGTATTGCGTTTATCATCATTAGATCAAGTCCATAAACTTTATTCTTTATTGCAAAGTCCATAGCCAATGTTGATAAACCACAGTTCATGAGTGTAGAAGAATAGCATCAGTCTTTGTTGTCTGTGCAGTTTAATTTACATTAGTCACCTTTATCCTCCTGTTGTCAAATCCTGGAACAGATGTTAAGACGTTCTTGGTCAGCACGACAGGGGTTAACTTTAACACGTCATTGCTCTCCTTAGTAACTGTAGTGAGGTCTTAAGGCACAGACCATGTGTCAGGGTTATCCATCCTGGAACCATAAGATCACTGTGTTTCTGAGGTCCCGCAGTGGTAAGTGTATTGTTTGTAACACAGTCTTATTTGAGACGTTACCTTTTGGACCGTTAAGTTTCAGCCCTTTAAACCTTTTTGTAGAATCTCTTTTAACTTTAGAAAAAATAATAAAAGTCTTTTATCTTCTGTAATCTTGATTGAAGACTGATTCATTCCCTAAACTAGATACCAAATGTGGCAATGATACTATCACTAATAAATGTCACAGCGTATCATAACTCTAATACTATAATACCATGTCATTATTATTATCGTAGAAGTATTAAAATAATTGATACTTAGAATGATGTAATAATACTGCATAATGGTATAGACAATAGTATTTCATGTAATTAACCTTTTTTGTCATTGGTGTAATTACCTTTCCAAACCCATAGGTGGCAATGTGTTGAATGCAACCAAAATGTAATATAAAATAATATAATATGTACCTATAACATGTACCATATTATAAATATGAAAGGCAACAATGTGGCTTATTTACAACCTAAAAAAGACTCTGGAATCTTAATTTTAATGTTCAAAAAGGTAGAAATTTATTAATACAAAAGTGCTCGTGCAAATATTATATAAAATTCATTATACATAGGATGAAATTTGGAATATTAGGAGGGATGTATGACCGCACTAAAGGGAGTAGTGCAACTCTGGTGGCAATTACACTGTCTGGACCAATTAGCCTTCAGTAATGTCCTATATACAAATGGGCATGTAAAAAATAGGCATATTCTAACGGCATAGGGACTTCAATAAGTGGGGCATAGTATATGTATAGATCTTATGTTTTCTGATGGCGTGCTAATGATTAAATTACTATTGATTATATTGTATCATGTGGAGGTACACCTCGTGGCCACAATGGTCAAGAGCAGTCCATACCATCTATATATTATCCTATAATAAGTATGGTATTTAGTTGCCCACATCAGTAGCTTCCATTAACAATTTTCCCCTATAGATAAGTCAATTTACCTGTAGCCATTAGTAAGCAGTAAAGGTCCTGTGTAATGCCACCGATTGCACCTGCCCCAACCTCTTGATTGCAGGTGCAATCGGTGGCAATCGGTGGCATTACACAGGACCTTTACTGCTTACTAATGGCTACAGGTAAATTGACTTATCTATAGGGGAAAAATGTTAATGGAAGCTACTGATGTGGGCAACTAAATCCCATACTTATTATAGGATAATATATAGGTGGTATGGACTGCTCTTGACCATTGTGGCCACGAGGGGTACCTCCACATGATACAATATAATCAATAGTAATTTAATCATTAGCACACCATCAGAAAACATAAGATCTATACATATACTATGCCCCACTTATTGAAGTCCCTATGCCGTTAGAATATGCCTATTTTTTACATGTCCATTTGTATATAGGACATTACTGAAGGCTAATTGGTCCAGACATGTGTAATTGCCACCAGAGTTGCACTACTCCCTTTAGTGCGGTCATACATCCCTCCTAATATTCCAAATTTCATCCTATGTATAATGAATTTTATATAATATTTGCACGAGCACTTTTGTATTAATACATTTCTACCTTTTTGAACATTAAAATTAAGATTCCAGAGTCTTTTTTAGGTTGTAATTGAACTATATCAGGAATCTGCCTTTGATAATGAGAGGCCTTGTATAGGTAATGAAATGTGGCTTATTTAGTTAGATCATTTGTAAAATTATAAAACCTTTTAGAAAAGACTGGATGATTTCATCAAAACACAATAATACCCATTATAAATTATTATTGATTAAAAAATATAATATATATTATTTGTAAATAGGAAGGTAAACCTAGATGTACCTCGATCTCCCATCTTTATTACTCTAATTTAGTTTATTTGATTTGTCTATTATTTATTAAATAACCTACTATATAAGAAAATGTGTAACTATCAGTAATATTTCATCCTTATTGTGTTAACAAACTAATGTAAGAATAATGTATTACTAGGAAGTAAATAATTGAATACATTGATGAATGAAATGTTCCTTCCTTCCAAAAATTGGAACTTTTCCCTTTTAATAAGATTCATATTTAATAAAGTAATATTCTTATATTAGATATTACTTAACTAAATATTGAAGTGTTTCCTCAATTGAGATATTAAAATTAGAAGGAAAAATAAAAAATTGTAGAATTTAAATTTTGATTAAAAATTTGAATATTAAATAAAAAATAATCAATATAAAGAAATAGGAATAAAAGGAAAAAAATGAAAATCAGAAAAAATAAAATTGAAATAAAAATAAGGCCTTCTATGTATATAACACTTATGTCTTTAATAATACATAACCTTAATATTACCAGTATCTTATAGGATTTCCATACCTATCATATCAGTAACCTATAAACATAATTAAGTCATGTAACTTTGCAGTTAATACTCTTCTCTTAGTATATAAATGCATTATGATATACTTCAAATATATATTTTTTTCCAATTCTTCCTTTGTACTTGAAATATTAATTATTAAAGTATTCTGTAGACACATATATTTATCAAATATAAATATGTAATTAAAACCCAACCTTTTCCTTTCAATATCATGAAATATGATGTTATAAAAATTAATATGTCAAGATTAAATTAAATTAAAATTTATGTTGTATATCTTCAAGACCATATTATAAATATTACTTCCATATTTGAAAAGAAAAATGATTACCAATCTGTGTATCAGTAAAAGAAGTAAGTAACACAAGCCTGTATAAAAATCAAAACATTAAAACCTTATTCTATAATGTAATTCTTCAGAATAAATCTTTAATAAGGTTCCTAACAAATCTATACTAAAGAAATATGTCTATGAATAAGATATATTCTGTATAAATTCCTTCATTATTTATACTTATGTACTATAACTTATTTATTCTAATAATATACATACATATTATAACCTCGAAGTTAAAACAAAAATTCCTTTTTTTTTTTCTTTTGGAAGCTTCAAAGACCTCTTAACTAAGTAATTGACATTGGCAGCTGCTCAGACAATCAATCATTCATAGACACATCTATGCACACAAGACTGTCATGGTTCTTTAACATACATCCACATAGAAACATTGACAGACACAAATCCTTGTTTTTCCAATTTTCCTATGCGCATTTCAAAATATATGATACTAATATGAATAATTTTATTCATTCCATATACTCATGAGTGACAGGTACCTTTGATAGTCACATACTATACATTTGAACATAGGACAGACAGACATTTATTATTAGCTTTAGTAATTCAAAAGTCACATGCTCTGGTTACGTGCAAAGAACATTCCATTCCAAAACAGCAAGCAGTTTTAATTACTCCACTCCAAACTCAGATTACATTTCTAATAACTCTAAGGAAGATATATATTCATAAAAGCAAAGTTAAACTAATGGTCCTCTGGCAATTGGTACCTGAGAAAATAATAATTATTATTAGTATGCTTTCGCGATTAGCCTTACACAATAAGATATATGTTACCTAATTGAGGATAAGAACAAGTTTATAAATAAAAAGTTAATACTTCATCAATCTGCTTTACTGATAAATTCTGAGGGAAATAGAAGAATAAAATTATTATCATATTTATGATAAAAATGAAACACTTAGAATCAGTTACTTTCTTTTATTATTACATTTTAAATATTATTATTCATATACAGAGATCAAATTATTAATTTATAACATTTTAGACTATCATAACTAAATGAAGATATGACTTTGATTATACTATCACTACTTTTTAATATATATATGTATATATATATATATATATATATATATATATATATGAATCTATAGAAGGTATGTATTACATGGATACACTGTATATGAATAATAACAAATATCAAACAATAAAATTAATTTACCCAGAAATCTACTTTATTTAGCTGAAGACCAAACCTAAATTTTTCTTCAAATTCGATCTATTAGATTCATTTTCAACTTGTAGGAATCTCTGAAATTATTTTGTAACTCAAATTTTTTTCTTAAATGAGAAAGAATATCTCTCTCTGAAAGACCATCCAGCTGTCGCTGGCTGTCAAATTCTCTGGACGACATTTTTTCTTTCACAAGTGACAAGGGGAGAGAATCTGCACAAGACACCTGTTTCTGTCTTTCAAAGCTTTTACTCATCATTTGTCTGGGATCATCAATATCTGATCCTGTGACCAATCCCTTCACTGGAAACAAGGGAAACAAAGGTTTTTCCTGTGGAAAAAGATTTTTAGATGATAATAATTGTGATGGATTATATGATTTGTAATTTATATGCAATTTCCTGCGAATTTCATACATTTTGTCACAGAAATATCTGGATCTGGGAGACACTTGGTTTTTCACAGAATCTCTCCCTTTTTCGTGTTGGTTTTTCAGAATTAATTAATTTCTGTTTTGATTGACTTTGGTGATTTCTAACAAAATCGATAAATGTCGTACATTCAAATAGGGACTTTTTCTTTAATGCAACATCACAAGCTGTATCATCAAGGAAATTAAATTTCCTTATGAATGTGGAAATTAAAGATTTTAATCTGACATTTGGAATGACCGCCCTATATAAACGTTCAAAAACGGACATAAATGAGAACGTACTTTCATTCTGTTCAATTTGTAATTCCTTTAACATCTCATAATCTGGATTTGCGTCATTCCTTGCACAGAAGATGAGATTTTTCAGCCTTATGATATCATTTTCATTTGAACAATCAAATGTCTCATTGTCAGAAGACTTTTTTAATACCAATTGTCTAAAGAAATCCTGGGGTATCCACATATCAAATATCTGAGTCTTCTCACTATTGGTTAAATTTAATTTTTCAACGGAACTTTCAAATATCTCTGAATTTCTGCAAACATGTATTTTAGGATTATATGTGGGAATTAATTTGCATAAGCCCAATAAATTCTTTCTTAGTTTAAGTTCTAACTTCTATTTTTCTATTTTTAGAAACTGATCTCCGCCATTCTCTCTGACTCCTCCCCCTTCTAGCTCCGCTTTGTCATTTCCTTTTCTGACAACCTTTTGCACATCTCCCACTTTGGCTCCTCCCCCTTCTGGCTTCTCTATGTCATTTCCTGCTTCTTCTCCAAAGTCCCGGAAAGACGGCACATGTCTGCGGCCATTGTCATGATTCTGATTTGCAAAATTACAGTCTAAATCTGACTTTTCATTTGCAACATTACAGTCAGAATTCACAATATCACTGACTAACATTTCAGGTTCTAAGCAGTCTTTAGATTTCTCTATCACTGACTTTCCTGACAATTCAGGTTGTCTATTTCCACCATTTTTACATTTTTCTACGATTAACTTGTGAAATTCATAGACTAAATGACAGACATTTCTGATTTTCTGTTTTTCTCTATAAAAAGATCTTGCACATTCTACACGTGAATTCTCAAGTTCACACTCCCCATAAAGGCTTAACCAAAGCTCCTCCACATTAGAAATATCGGAGTAAGTGAACTGAAGTTTACTTTGCTTAACCCCTTCACGACCGCGGGCAGTAAAATTACGTCCTATTTTAACGTGACTTAACGTCCAGGGACGTAATTTTACTGCCTAAACTTCATTTGATTGCCGTGGCCATAGCAACGGCTTTCAAATGATGTCCCCTGCTGTTTCTTACAGCAGGGGACCTTTGCTTGACCCCAGGGGGGGCGGCATCGCCACCCCCTATCGACGATCGATGTGATTGGCTGTTCATATCTGAACCGCCAACCACATCGTTCGCACTAATTTCGGCCAAAATAATGCCGGAAATAGTGCGATACTGTGAGATCCAGCTATAAGATGCCGCAGCTGCTGCAGCATATCATAGGTGGACCTCAAACATGTCACCCCCAGCCCCTGCAGCACTGATTGGAGCGATCGTGCTATGACGCGCAATCGCTCCAATCAGTGTGCAGTGGGGCGGTCTGATCTGCCGGTGGCCATCCTCCCCAGGCCTGTGCTGGCCTGCGAGCCCTCCCCCAACATGTCTGCAGCGTGCAGTGGCTGGTACTTGTGGTACCACGCCACTGCTGCTGCTGCCGCCGCCGTAGCTGAGGTCACCGCTCCTGCTGCACGTGAGTACTGTGCTCACCTTGCAGCCCGTGCGCGCTCCCGTGGTGCCCCTGCGCGCTCCCGTGTTAGCCCCTGCCCGTGCCCCCCTGCGATCTGCCCCCCGACATCCCGATCTGCTCCCCCCCGACATCCCGATCTGCTCCCCCCGCGATCTGACTGCCTCCCCCATTATCTCTATTCTGCTTCTGCAGCTCCCTCTCCGGTCTCCCCCTCTGCTCTCCCCCCCTCTGCTCTCCCCCGACGTCCTCTTACCTGTCTTCACCGGCCCGATCACATCTGCCTCCATCGCTGGGTCCTTCCTGGGCATTCTGCTGATCTGCCTGCTGCTCCTGTAAAGCTGTCCATCTCTCTGCCATCTGTTCCTTTGCAGCTCTTCTGGTCAGTGATCCTCTGGGTACTGTGAGTATAATTTTTTTTTTTTTCGTGCGTCCCGCTGAGCGGTGATCAGGGATGCAGATAATGTATCTGCATCCCTGCTCAATTTTTGGCGTGACATTTTTTTTTCCGTATCCCCGACGCTTTTTGTATGGCATCCATCCGTGCGTCCCGCCAAGCGCTGATCAGGGATGCAGATAACGTATCTGCATCCCTGCTCAATTTTTGGCGGGACTTTTTTTTTCGTATCCCCGACGCTTTGTGTATGGCATCTGTCCGTGCGTCCCGCCAAGCGCTGATCAGGGATGCAGATAACGTATCTGCATCCCTGCTCAATTTTTGGCGGGACTTTTTTCCGTATCCCCGACGCTTTTTGTATCGCATCTGTCCATGCGTCCCGCCAAGCGCTGATCAGGGATGCAGATAACGTATCTGCATCCCTGCTCAATTTTTGGCGGGACTTTTTTTTCCGTATCCCCGACGCTTTTTGTATCGCATCCGTCCGTGCGTTCCGCCGAGCGCTGATCAGGGATGCACATAACGTATCTGCATCCCTGCTCAATTTTTGGCGGGACTTTTTTCCGTATCCACAACGCTTTTTGTATCCCATCCGTCCGTGCGTCCCGCCGAGCGCTAATCAGGGATGCACATAACGGATCGGCATCCCTGCTCAATTTTTGGCGTGACTTTTTTCCGTATCTGCGACGCTTTTTGTATCGCATCCGTCCGTGCATCCCGCCAAGTGCTGATCAGGGATGCACATAACGGATCTGCATCCATGGTCAATTTTTGGCGTGACTTTTTTTTTCTACGTATCCCCGATGCTTTTTGTATCGCATCCGACCGTGCGTCCTGCAGCGGCCAATCAGTGCACTGCGTCTGTGCGTTTGAAAAGTCAAATGGCGCTCCTTCTCTTCTGAGCCCCGCCATTTGCCCAAACAATTACTTTCCACCACATGTGAGGTATCTACGTACTCAGGAAAAATGGCACAATACGTTTTATGGTGCATTTTTTCCTGATAGCCTTGTGAAAAAAAAAGCTACCTAGTTGAAGCAACCGTTTTGTGGTAAAAAACATTTTTTTCTTTTCACGGCTCAACGCTATAAACTTCTGTGAAGCCCCCAGGTGTTCAAAGTGCTCACCAAACATCTAGAAAAATTATTTGAGGGCTCTAGTTTCCAAGATGGGGTCACTTGTGGGGGAGCTCCACTGTTTAGGCACCATAGGGGGTCTCCAAACGTGACATGGCGTCCGCTAATGATTCCAACCAATTTTGCTGTCAAATGGCGCTCCTTCTCTTCTGAGCCCTGCCATGCGCCCAAACAATTACTTTCCACCACATATGAGGTATCTGCATACTCAGGAGAAAATGCACAATACATTTTATGGTGCATTTTTTCCTGATAGCCTTGTGAAAAAAAAAGCTACCTAGTTGAAGCAACCGTTTTGTGGTAAAAAAACAATTTTTTTCTTTTCACGGCTCAACGCTATAAACTTCTGTGAAGCCCCCAGGTGTTCAAAGTGCTCACCAAACATCTAGAAAAATTATTTGAGGGCTCTAGTTTCCAAGATGGGGTCACTTGTGGGGGAGCTCCACTGTTTAGGCACCATAGGGGGTCTCCAAATGTGACATGGCGTCCGCTAATGATTCCAACCAATTTTGCTGTCAAATGGCGCTCCTTCTCTTCTGAGCCCCGCCATGCGCCCAAACAATTACTTTCCACCACATATGAGGTATCCGCGTACTCAGGAGAAAATGCACAATACATTTTATGGTGCATTTTTTCCTGATAGCCTTGTGAAAAAAAAAGCTACCTAGATGAAGCAACCGTTTTGTGGTAAAAAAACAATTTTTTTCTTTTCACGGCTCAACGCTATAAACTTCTGTGAAGCCCCCAGGTGTTCAAAGTGCTCACCAAACATCTAGAAAAATTATTTGAGGGCTCTAGTTTCCAAAATGGGGTCACTTGTGGGGGAGCTCCATTGTTTAGGCACCTCAGGGGGTCTTCAAACCCGACATGGCGTCCGCTAACAGGTGCAGCTAATTTTGCACTCAAAAATTCAAATGGCGCTCCTTGCCTTCCGAGCACTGCTGTGTGTCCAAACATTTGATTTCCACCACATATGAGGTATCTGCGTACTCAGGAGAAAATGCACAATACATTTTATGGTGCATTTTTTCCTGTTACCTTTGTAAAAAAAAAAGGTACCTAGTTGAAGCAACCGTTTTGTGGTAAAAAGAAATTTTTTTCTTTTCACGGCTCAACGTTATAAACTTCTGTGATTTCCCCAGGTGTTCAAAGTGCTCACCAAACATCTAGAAAAATTATTTGAGGGCTCTAGTTTCCAAAATGGGGTCACTTGTGGGGTAGCTCCATTGTTTAGGCACCTCAGGGGGTCTTCAAACCCGACATGGCGTCCGCTAATGAGTGCAGCTAATTTTGCGTTCAAAAATTCAAATGGCGCTCCTTCCCTTCCGAGCTCTGCCGTGCGCCCAAACAATTGATTTTTACCACATATGGGGTATCAGCGTACTCAGGAGAACATGCACAATAAATTGCATTGTGCACTTTCTCTTTTCTCCCTTGTAAAAATGAAAATATTATGGCTAAAGTAACATTTTTGTGTTAAAAAGTAAAATTTTCATTTTTTCCTTCCACATTGCTTTGGTTCTTGTGAAGCACCTAAAGGGTTAATAAACTTATTGGATGTGGTTTTGAGCAGTGTGAAGGGTGCAGTTTTTAGAATGGGGTCACTTTTGGGTATTTTCTGTCACCTAGGTCTCTCAAAGTCACTTCAAATGTGATGTGGTCCCTAAAAAAAATTATTTTGTAAATTTTGTTGGAAAAATGAGAAATTGCTGATGACCTTTGACCCGTTCTAACTTCCTAACGAAAAAAAAATTTATTTCGAAAATTGCGCTGATGTAAAGTAGACAAGTGGGAAATGTTATTTAGTAACTATTTTGTGTGACATATCTCTCAGATTTATGGGCATAAATTTTCAAAGTTTGAAAATTGCGAAATTTTCAAAATTTCCTAAATTTTCACAAATAAATGCAAAAAATATCGGCCTAAATTTACCACTGACATGAAGTACAATATGTCACGAAAAAACATTCTCAGAATCGCCAGGATCCGTTGAAGCGTTCCAGAGTTATAACCTGTCAAAGTGACACTGGTTAGAATTGCAAAAAATGGCCCGGTCATTAGGGTGTTTTAGTGGCCGGGGGTGAAGGGGTTAACATATGAAGAGATAAAATCCATTTTCTTACCTGAAATGATCAGACGATCTCATGGATGATCCTCTAAGACTTGATTCACCTTGTTCAGCACGTCCAATACTTTTTAAGGACTGACTTATTCTTTCTTGCTCAAAGACACGTCAAAAGAGTATCGTCTGTGGCTTAGCAAGGTCTTTAAAGTTAATTTAAAAAAACATTCATGCAACTTGACTTATCCGTATTTCCTAGGTTCTGCGTGATTTTTATAAATTGTCAATTCCCTGTTACTTTGCAGGAGGCATCCGTCTCTGTCCCCCCTTATGCAAAGTGAAGGAAGAAGTACAAAAATTAAAAACACGAATGGCTGGCTCTCCAAATGTTAAAAATATACTCTTAAATATATTTTTCTTTAAATACGCGATAAGACGCATGAAAAATAGACTACAAAATGTGTAAAAAATGAATGTAGTTTATATCTGATAAAAATGATTGCTAAATTATAAAGTTGCAGTTCAGTTACAGAAAAGGAAAAAAACTATACTGCATAAGCTTACGTAAAAAGTTCAATTAGTCTTTCTTGAGTTCCTGAGAGAGCAACCATATCTTGCTTCGTCTTGGGTGAATGCAGGATCAAAGAAACAGACAGACATGCTTCTTAGAGGCTGGATGGATGGGATGGATCCTCGACATGTGTGGATTGACTCTCGGAACAGGAGTCAGCAGCCACCCCCTCCCACCATGTGTTATATGACAACTGTCCAATCCATATAGGTGTTTCAGCTGAACACAGTTACACATGACATAATCACTAGAAGCTTCTAGATGGAAGGATATATATATGTACCATGTTATGTCAGCATTTCCCTAGATTCGATACAGATATTCAATACAGATAACCTTATCTTAACTTAAGTACTGTTATCAATAAGCTATACCCTCCAACATAGACAAAACCGTGAAAACATATATGTCCTACTATAAAATATTTGATAACTAGATGTATTAATTTTAATGTTTTTACATAGTCCCATACCCACACACGCCCCCTCCTTAGTAAGGTGACAGCAGCCAAACTACAGAAACCCTTGTCACCTCCCTCCGGGTTTAATGTTCACACCAGGGGGGCAGAGCCAGGCGGTTGGCTACGCCCACTGAGGAGTTCACAGGCCGCCGAGGCGGGAAAACAGTAGTAGAGTCTAGCTTTGACAGTGAAGTGAAGTGAACTGTGTCTAGGTCTGCCATAGGCTACATCTGGTGTCTGGGTTGGAGCCCAGTCACCTCTGGCAAGGAGGCAGATGGTGGTGGCCGCCTGCAGGAGCTGGGATTACAGCCGGTGGAACCGTAGGGACCGGGGACGGGCAGTGGCCTGCCGCTGCCGAACCGGGGAACCGATTGGAAACCGGAGCACCAGGAGGGGTACTCAGACCCAGTACGATGCCCAGAAACAACCGGGCTGAGTCAAATCAACTGCTTGAGGACTGGAGTTTAGGACCTTTCCCACATAAGACCCGACTGAAGACATCAGCCCAACCATAGGGGTAAAGCCACCGCCCAGGCATAGAGACCCGAGGGGCCAGCGTCTGCGGGCAAAGAGGGCTCTCCCGACACATCAAACCGGGGAGCGGACTACCGTTGCTCAGGCATAGGAGTCGTGATTTCTACATAAGTGAGGTGCAGGAGAAAGCCGGAAACCACCAATATGATAATAGGAAAACTGCAGCCGGCTGCGGGCACCGTTCACCATCTTGTTTGGTTTACCAGAGACTCCAGCATGTTTGTCATAGTGAGTACAACAGTGCCTTCGGGCCGCGCACCGCACCGCACCGCACCGACACCCCAGCACGCATCCATCCCCTCGCCTCAGCACCTCCCTCGGGCCCTCGGGACCATCATCCCCTTACCCACGGAGGGGGTCAACACCAAGCTGCGCAACACCATCCCCGGGAGCCTAGTCAACGGCAGCGGTGGTGTCCATCCATTCACCACAACTCGTGGGTGGCGTCACGAACTTAAATCCCCTATAAACAACTGCGGCTCCGGCCATGGACCTCCCCACCGAAGTACCTACATGTAGCGCCAACCCCCTTTCAGAGCGACGTGACTCTCGGGTCCGTGAAGAGCTCGAGCCACCCACCGACAAGCATGGATCCGAGCGGCTCGGCAGCCGGCCGAGCCCCGGGGCGGTACATATACACATCATAGGAGGGGCTAGGGCTCGGACAGTACTGCTGGGCATGGACAGCAATGGCGGTGGCACAGACAACACTAGAGGGGCACAAATCAGGACTGGAGGACATGAACAGAACTGAGGAAGCACAGACAGCACTGGGGAGTGTGGCACAGACAGCACTGGAGGGTGTGGCACACAGCACTGGAAGGAGAGTGGCTCACAGCAGGCAGGCAGGTACAGCAGGGAGGCAGGGGCCTCACAGCACCGGGAGGCAGACATAGCAGGGAGGCAGTTAAATACTTAGTGTGAACACACTTGAGGAGACTGATTCCAATATAAAATCTAATTTTATTGAAAGATAAACATACAATATAAAAAGGTGTATTTTCCATAAAGTCAAATAATGAGGTAGGTGGATTGACAAACACCCACCCATCTGGGAAACTAGCCACAATAACCCATCATTACTCCATAACCTACATGGTAAAATGCTAGCTCAAGTGAGTTTATAATGGAGACACACTATGGGATCAAATAATCTAGTATGGAGACAGATGGTTCAAGACTTACCCATAGTGTAAGAAAAGAGGGTCCAAGCTGGCAGTCCCAGAATGGGTGAGTGGGCAACCTTTCTCCCGGACGCGCGTTATCGCTAATGCTTCCTCAGCGTTGTGCAGGCAGGTCACTATGATAAAACCGCATAAATTGATTTTCCCCTTTCTGTCTATGACCTATTTGATAGCAGGGAGGCAGGTGGCTCACAGCAGCAGGGAGGCAGGAGGCTCACAGCTGAGAGGAATGCACAGCAGGAAGGCAGGAGGCTCACAGCAGTGGGAGGCAGGAGGCTCACAGCAGGGAGGCATGCACAGCAGTGGGAGGCAGAAGGCATACACAGCAGAGAGGCAAAAAGCTCACAGCAGTGGGAGGCAGGAGTGATGCAAGAGGCTCACAGCAGGGAGGCTTGCACAGCAGGAGGTGGCAGGTACAGCAGGAAGGCAGGAGGCTAACAGCAGGCAGGCATGCACAGCAAGGAGGCTCACAGCAGTGAGGAAGAAGGCTAACAGAACCGTAAGACAAAGTACAGCAGGGAGGCTTGCACAGCAGGGAGGCTTGCACAGCAGGGAGGCTTGCACAGCAGGGGGGCTTGCACAACAAGGAGGCTTGCACAGCAGGGAGGCAGGAGACTCACAGCAGGGGGGCATGCACAGCAGGGAGGCAGGTAGCTTACAGCAGGCAGGAGGCTCACAGCAGGGGGGCAGGAGTCACACAGCACATACAGCTGGGAGGCCAGTAAACCTGTCGCTCCTCTTCTTCTGTGGGATGGAAATGCAATACATCTCATGCTTATCTCGCCCACAAGTATGTACTCAACATGCTGGCACAGGCCACACATTGTGATTTAAAGGGCCGGTAACCGACAACCGCGGCTACTGCCTGAGTACTGAGCTCCCCGGGAATGTGCCCAGGGGCTGCATAAAAAGTAATCACAGGCCGCATACGGCCCACGGACCGGAGGTTCCCCACCCCTGATCTTGCTGAAGCAAGACAGGCTGGGGTCGGCGGACCTCCAATTGGGCAGTCCTGGGCAGGAATCAGCGAGCCCCCCCAGGCTGGGATCAGCAGGCGGGCCACTCCCCCACCCCCACCCCCGGCGATTGTCTTCAGCTCACAGCGCTTACCTGTCCACGCTGGCTGCCGTGTCCTCGCCACCTCAGCCGCTGCTACTTGCAGGTGTAATGATGTCGCAGAGTAATGATCTCACCACCCTGCTGCACGGCCCAGCGATGACGCGCCAATGCCCTGTTCTGCTCTAATGACCCTGCTTCCACTCCAGCACATGGCTAATTTGCATGATCCGCCCCTTCACATGCAAATTAATCATGTCTGGTAGTGAAGGGACACTGCGGGGCCCCTCTGCTGCTGCGACTGGAGCCTGGTGAAGAGAAGGGGCCCATCCTGCCTGGGGCTTAATAAAGCTAAGTAATTTCCCCGGGCCTCTCTTCACTGGGCCCGGTACACCAGTCACAGTAGTAATGCCCTGATGGCGGACCTGACTTTTGGGTATTTTCTGTCACCTAGGCCTCTCAAAGTCACTTCAAATGTGATGTCCCTAAAAAAATGGTTTTGAAATTGTGTTGTAAAAATGAGAAATTGCTGATGAACTTTGAACCCTTCTATCTTCCTAAAACAAATAATTATTTTTCAAAAATTGCGCTGATGTAAAGTAGACATGTGGGAAATTTAATTTACTATTTTGTGTGACATAACTCTCGGATTTATGGGCATAAAAATGTCACAATTTGAAAATTCCAAAACATTTAAAAATTTCGCCAAATTTTCGATACAACTATCATGAAGTACAATATGTCACAAAAAAACAATCTCAGAATCACCGAGATTCGTTGAAGCATTCCATAGTTATAACTTCATAATTGACACTGGTCAGAATTGTGGAAAAATGGCCCAGTCAGAAAGGTGTTTTCAGGCCCGGGGTGAAGGGGTTAATAAATTAATTGTTTGCACTATTTACTCCTTCTTTGTCCTGTGTTTTCCCACTAATGTGGAGTAGTTGCTTTACTGCTGCTTAGTATAAACCAGGGGTCTCAAACACACGGCCCTTGAGGCTCCTTCTTGCAGCCCGTTGATGATCGCGGCCAGTGCAGGGGGCTGCCGCTGTCAGCTCGGTGTTTTAGATGAATAGTTTGCTGGCACTGCGCAGAGACAAGCTCTCTGCACAGCTATTTCAATGGCAGTCAGCAGCCAATCAGAGGCCACGTATGACATTGGCTACTGTCCTCTAATTGGCTAGTGTCTGTATTGGAATAGCCGTGAAATAGCTTGTTTCTGTGCAGCGCCGGCAATTATTTATCCGATTCAGAAATAAAGAGCTGAGTGAAAACTGTGGAAAAAGAAAGCGCAATAGGGTCTTACCCCAATATATATAGGGTGAAGCAAAGAATAATCCTACTCACCAATTCGGGTTGTGACAGTCACAACACCTATAGCAGCATGTAACACCAAGTCCCGGCAGCGGTCCCCATGAGGCAGATAACAGAGAGTAGTGGAGAATGGGTTTCACAGCCGCGCCAAAAGACTACTGGATTCTTCTCAGATTAATGTTTCTTTTATTTCATAACAGGTCAAGTCTACGCGTTTCAGGAGAACACAGCTCCCTTCTTCAGGACAAACCAGCAAAGAATCATCAAATTTGATGATTCTACTACTCTCAGAAATAAAGAGCTGACAGTGGTGGCCCCCTGTAATAGCCTTGATAATCAAGGAGTCCACATGCCCTTGGCTGCAAAAAGCAGGGAATAGGACACTGAGGGAACAGAGGACAGGTTAGAAGGATGTGTTGTGTTTGTGTGTGGGTGAAGAATGGCACAATAGGGGACATTACTGCAGGATGGTAGTAATTACTTCAGTATGCACCAGTTCAGACTATGAGATTAGGAAGTGACGGCAATTTTTTCTATTTTGTTTTATGGAGTCATGTCCTTTGTCTGCGCACTCCTCCCAGTTATTTGAGGTGTTTTTAATTTTCGTTTATCATGTTCTATTCTAGTCCATATAATAGTTCCGTTTGGACAAGAGAGGATAGCATTTAGAATAGGACCCAGATGAGAGTTACACCTTGACGTTGGTAACTGGGCACAAGTAAATTTGGCTATCTTTATTTGCTAAGTAACTCATATTTTTCAAAGAATTTTTTTCATGTTTTCTTAGCAGTAATGCGTATTCAAATTCCAATATTCACCATCTACATTCTTGTTTTTTTCTCCTTCCCTTTACTTGAGTGCAACTGCTATTTTTGAATATCACTACAGGACATTGCTACAAGAAGGGGACCACTAAAGGGAACATTACTACAAAAAAAAAACCAGTAAAAGGGACATTAGTAAAAGTGGACAAAGATGGGCACATTACTACAGGATGGGGACAAGGATGAGCACATTACTTTAGGATGGGGACCAGGATAGGGCATGTTGGTACAGGATGGGGACATTACTACAGAATAGAGACAAGAATTGGGCACATTACTACAGGCTGGGGACAAGGATGGGCACATTACCACAGGTTTGGGACAAGAATGGAGCACATTACTACTGAATAGTGACAAGGGTGAGTAGATTACTACCAGATGGGGACAGGAATGTGCACGTTATTACAGAATGGTGACAAGGATGGGTGCATTATTACAGAATGATGACAAGGATCAGGCACATTACTACAGGATGGGGACAAGGATGTGCACATTACTACAGAATGGTGACAAGGATGGGGCAGATTACTACAGGATGAGTACAAAATGGCAACATTACTACAGGATGGGGACAAGGTTGGGCATTATGTAGGTTGTTGACAAGGATGGGGCACATTACTACAGAAAGGTGACAAGGATGGTCTCATTACTACACAATGGGGACAAGGATGGGCAATACTACAGGATGGGGACAAGGATGGGCAGATTAATACAGGAAGGAGACAAGGATGGAGAACATTACTACAGGATGGGGACAAGGATGGGCATTACTACACGATGGGGACAAGAACGGTCACATTACTACAGGATGGGACAAGGATGGGCACATTAATACAGGATGGGGACAAGGATGGGCACATTAATACAGGATGGGGACAATGAGGGGCACATTACTACAGGATGGGGACAAGAATGGGCATTAATACAGGATAGTGACAAGGATGGGACACATTAGTACAGAAAGGGGACAAGAAGGTGCACATTACTACAAGGGGACAAGGATTGGGACATTAGTACAAGGGGACAAGGATGGGAATGTTACTACAAGGGGACAAGGGTGGGCACATTAGTAGAGGAAGGGGACAAGGATGTGCATCATATTACTATAAGGGGACAAGGATGGGCACATTACTACAAAAAGGGGACAAGAATGTGTACATTACTACAAGGGGACAAGGATGTGCACATTACTACAAGGGGAGAAGAACGGGCAAATTACTACAAGGGGACAAAGATGGGCAATGTACTACAAGATGGGGCACATTACTATAAAATCTTGGCCAAAATTATTATATGGTGCTAATTGTAAAATTATATTACTTACAAAAAGGGGCTAAAATATAAAAAAAATCCAAATAAAGTTTGAAATTTAAAAATTAAATTAAAAATGCTTTTTTATCTCTAAACAAAAAAAGTGCACATTTGTTATAATAAATGAGAAAAAAATATTCAAAAACCGTGATCCAAAGGTGTATAGAAAAAAAATTGTACCACTAAAAGTGTCACTTTGTCCTGCAAAGAATGCGGCCCTCCAATATATTCTTTTTCTATGTGCGGCCCATTTACCCAGCCGAGTGTGAGACTCCTGGTATAAACCGTCTAATCCCCAGTATTACCCCAAAATATACCAATTTGCTCATTTTTTTTTCTAATCTCTATTGAGAGCCTGGGGACAGTTCTTCCAGCTCAGTAAACTCAATTCTAATATAATGTCAGAGCAGCTGCACCCAGTTATCTAAGTTAAAGATGGTTAGTTTTAGAATCTCTTTGCCTACAAAATGCCGCTTTCAGTAAAAAGTAGCAATAAGCAAGGGAAAAATCCAGCTTTGACAAAGAACATGTGTTGCGTTTGAAACATGTTACTTTTACCTTGACAGACTGAATCTTTTTAAGAATTTTCTAAATAAACTTGGAATTTTTATGGACCTGGATTTTTCCCTTGCTTGATGCTTATCCATGTGTGGTCATATGGTTTCCGTGCTCCTTTGCAAAGAGCAAAACATCAAACAGGTGAGCTGGAATATTTTTCTCTTTTGAAGTAGCAATAACCTGCTGACAGGTTCCCTTTAAATATTACATTCATTTTGCATGTATATAATATTATCTTCCATTACCATACTGTTTTATTTACCTTTAGTACGTTGATGCCATCTTCTGGCCATTTCTATGCACTGCTACTATCTATATATGTTATTAGTTCTTTACATCATGTTTTTATAGTCGTTTGCATAAACTGTTGGTTGTTAATAATGTGAGGTTGCACACAGTTCATACTCTGCATAATAAGGGTTAGTCACTCGCTTGCTGGTCTTCGATGTACCACAGGAACTCACTTCCTTTCAAAAGTTCAGCAGGTTTATTCAAAACACAGCATAAACTGCTCCTCAAACATAACATGAGCCTATCCAGCTTTACAGGCTAAATAAACAGACACAGTTATTCAATCCGTTTAACTGTGGGCTCACCCACAGTGATCACATTGATCAGGATTAGTCCACGGATTTCAAGCCTGGCAGCTTCCTCACACAGACTCCTGTCAGTCTCACACAGGACCTCTCCCTCCCAGAGGCTCCATTAAATCTCTCATGTGACCTGTCAGACACATGTCAAACACACCCATGGGTGGAGTATATAGGTGGCCAGACCCACCCATCTCTCCAGTCACCTGTGATCCTGACCTTTTGAATACTACAGTAAATATTTGTGGCACTAAAAGTACTAGCACTCCTCAGGATCACACCACTTATGTGGTACATGCCGGCCATTAATAATGTAGTCGGTCGCCTTCCCACAATATGTACAGTCATTTGAGTTCTTTTCCTTGTTTTTCTCATTTATATTGCACTAGCTAGCATTATATTTGTTTACAGTTTTAATTGCCTTTGTTGAGTAATTATCTAATTATTTTTTGCCCTTTTTCTTATGGTTGTTTATCACTATTACTAAGCACATTTTTGGGTTTGAAACAGCGTTATATTGTTTTCAGGGGGTACCATGCCAATAGCTATATTTTATTAACAAATGGAAAAGGCAGCAAATAATAATAGGGTCTTTATTATGGGGGATTCTAACTATCCAGACATTCAGGGGACAAGGAATCTTCTGGTTTTGTTAAAAGCTACCAGTTCTTACCTAAAGTTCAAGACAATTACTTCTGTCAGTTAGTAGATGAACTGACCAGTGGAGATAATTTGTTGAATATGGTCCTGTTAAATAGAACAGATACTATTTCAGATCTACAGGTCCTGGCAGTTGGACAACAGTGACCAAAAGTTTCAATTTAATATTCAATAGAATATTTGAAAAAAGAAGTGAAAAAGCTTGAGCTTTAGGAAAACTGATTTAAACAAATTAAGGGAAGAGCTTAGTTTTGTAGACTGGGTTATGTCCTGGTAACTTAGGATACGGAACATAAATGGGATATGTTTAAAGATATATTACCAGAATCCTGTAGAAAGCTTATGTCCTCTGGTAATAAAATATCCAGAACTAAAAAGAAACCATTGGATAAATAAGACAGCACGAAGTTTAAGGCATTTAAAAGCTTAAAGGCCAAGAAATCAGAAATAGCATTTCAGGAGTATAAAGATCTCAATACGAAATGTAAAATTTAAGTTAGATACTGAAAAACAAATTTCCAACATTAAAATAAATTCTCAAAAATTTTGTAAATATATTACTGCCTCTCCCCCCCCCAAAAAAAAAAATGGATGGCATTAGAAAATGATAATAACAAGATAATTACCATGAAGGAAATAATTATTTGATCCTGTGCTGATTTTGTAAGTTTCCCCACTGACAAAGACATGAACAGTCTATATTTTTAAGGGTAGGTTAATTTTTACAGTGACAGATAGAATATCCTAAATGAAATCCAGAAAATCACATTGTCTAACTTTATTTGCATTTTGCAGAGAGAAATAATTATTTGGTCCCTCTAGCAAACAAAACTTAATACTTGGTGGCAAATCATTTGTTGACAAGCACAGCAGTCCGATGTTTTTTTTTGTAGTTGATGATGAGGTTTGTGCACATTTCAGGAGGAATATGGTTCACTCCTCTTTGCAGATCATCTCTAAATCATTAACATTTTGAGGCTGTCGCTTGGCAACTCAGAGCTTCTGCTCCCTCCATAAGTTTTCTATGAGATTAAGGCCTGGAGACTAGCTAGGCCACTCCATGACCTTAATGTGCTTCTTTTTGAGCCACTCCTTTGTTGCCTTGGCTGTATGTTTTGGGTCATTGTCGTGCTGGAAGACCCAGCCATGACCTATTTTTAATGTCTTGGTGGAGGGAAGAAGGTTGCCACTCAGGATTTCATGGTTAATGGCTCCTTCTGACCACAGCAGCTGCTCCCATTCACTCTCAGAATCATCTAGGTGTTCATTGGCAAACTTTAGACGGGTCTGTACATGTGCCTTCCTGAGCAGTGGGACTTTGCACACACTGCATGATTTTAGGATATTAGTAGTCCCAGCTCCATTGAGATCATTAAAAAGTCCCCCCCGTGTAGTTTTAGGCTGATCTCTCATCTTCACCTTCCTCATGATCCTGGATACCCAACGAGGTGAGATTTTGCATGGTGTCCCATATCAATGTCGATTCACACTCATTTTATAATAAAATAATAATTCTCCCTTTTTCTTACTATTGCTCCAACAGTTGTCTCCTTCTCACCCAGCGTCTTACTTATGATCTTGTCCCTGACATGCTCAGAAAGTTCTTTGGTCTTGCCCATGTTGTAGAGGCTAGAGTCTGACTGATTAATTGAGTCTGTAGACAGGAATCTTTTATACAGGTGACAATATAAAACAGCTGTATTTAATGCAGGTAACGAGTTGATTAGAAGCGTCTAAGTGGTCTGTAGGAGCCAGAACTCTTAATGGTTGGTAGGGGATCAAATACTTATTTCTCTCTGCAAAATGTAAATAAATTTATAGAATTTATACAATGTGATTTTCTGGATTTTATTTAGGATATTCTATCTCTCACTGTTAAAATTAACCTACCTTTAAAATTATAGACTGCTCATGTCTTTGTCAGTGGGCAAACTTAAAAAATCAGCAAGGCACCAAATAATTATTTTCTTCACTGTATAGAGGACAAAGAAAAGGCTGAGCCATGATACAGGTACATGTCATTCATATTTAATGATGAACTGACTGTATCAGGCATCATTCAGCAAGACAAATATTAAAGTTCACCACCTGATATAACTAATTTAACACTACTGACATCAGCAGTGTTCGAAGTCTTTAAGGGCATTATAAGAGATGACTTGCAAAAATATATTGCAGAGAATAATATAATAACTGACAACCAGCATGGATTCATAAAAGATAAGTCATGTCTAACCAACATGCTGAGTTTCCTATGAGGAGATAAGTGCAAAGATGAATATTTGTGATGCAACGGATGTGATTTACAGTATAACACAAAAGTGAGTACATGCCTCTCGTGTTTATTAAAATTTTAATATCTTTATATGGGACAATACTGAATATATGACACTTTGATAATGTAAAGTAGTCAGTGTACAACTTGTACAACAGTGTAACTTTGGAGTGTTCTCTAAATAACTCAACACACAGCCATTAATGTCTGAACCTCTGACAACAAAAGTGAGTACACTCCTTAGTTAAGATGGCCAAATTGTGACCATTTAGTCATTTTCCATCCCGGTGTAATGTGACTTATTAGTGCTAAAAGGTCTCAGGTGTGAATGGAGAGTAGGCGTGTTAAATTTGTTGTTATCGCTTACACACTCTCTCATACTGGTCACTTCAAAAGCGTGTTAAAAGAAAAATGGGTTAAATGCTCCGCTAAAAACCACAAATCCAGTGTATATGATGAATTCCTTTTTCTTTATTTTCACAGGTCAACACGTTTCAAAGACATATCCGTCTTCTTCAGTACAAAATCAAAGGAACGTCCTGATGAAGAAGACGGATATGTCTTTGAAACGCCTTGACCTGTGAAAATAAAGAAAAAGGAATTCATCATATACACTGGATTTGTGTTTTTTAGCGCAGCATTTAACCCATTTTTCTTTTAACCCGCTTTTGAATTTGCCGTCTAAATTGGGGCTGCTGCTGACCACTATTCTCACTTCTTTCATGCGCTCAAGGAGTTGTCCCTGTCACAACTACAGCAGGAATGTGCCTGTCCTAAGACCTACGTTAACCCCACATCGGGTAAAACCCTAGGTGCGCTTTTTTTCCACAGTTATAGTGTCTCATACTGGTCACTGGTAGTTCAATCTGGCACTTCATGGCAAAGAATTCTCTGAGGATCTGAAAAAAAGAATTGCTGCTCTACATAAAGATGGCCTAAGCTATAACAAGATTCCCAACACTCTGAAACTGAGCTGCAGCACAGTGGCCAAGACTATACAGCAGTTTAACAAGACAGTTTCCACTCAGAACAGGCCTCACAATAATCCACCAAAGACATTAAGTGCACATGCTCAGCATCACAATCAGAGGTTGTCTTTTCAAAAGAGACGTATGAGTACTGTCAACATTGATGAAGAGGTGGTGAGAGTCAGCCTGTCAGCGCTCAGACCATACACCGCACAGTGTATCAAATTGATCTGCATGGTTGTTGTTCCAGAAGTAAGCTTCTTCTAAACATGATGCACAAAAAAGCCAGCAAACTGTTTGCTGAAAACAAGAGACTACAAAAAAAGATGCACTTATATGCATGTATACTAACTCGTGCTCCAGCTCATTTTTTTTTTTGCAGTCTCTTGTACTTAGTACAAATAGGGTGTGGCCCCCTTTACACTGAGCTGGGCATTTCATATATAGTGCCTCCCATGACTGTGTGTCCATAGTCGGGACCCAGTCACTCTCTGCCCTTATTCAGATTGAGGTCTGTGTTTGACACATGGTAAGGTTTTAATACTAGAGAGCTTTAGGTACCGTCCCGATTTCGGTACACCTTGTCACGATGCCATGGCTTTATGATTTTTTTGATCAAAAAAAGTTTTTACTAAGTACCCTATGTTTATTTAAATGCAGTATGCTTTTATTTAGTTACATCAGGGTATATGCCAAATTATTTTCATCTTTGGTTATTCTTTGTCTTATGGCCAGCATGAACATGTCCTTATATGCATGTATACCAACATGCACATTGTCCCCCCCCCCAATCTCATTGTGGATTGTAAGCTCTCACGAGCAGGGTTGTCTCTTTTTTTCCATACTCTAATTATTGTATTTTCTATAACTGTTATTTATTATTTATTTGTTTTGTATGTGAACCTCCTGAATTGTAAAGCGCTGCCGAATATGTTGGCTCTATAGAAATAAAGATTATTTTTTATTATTATTATTATTATTATGCTCTGGCAGATCTATATAACTAGATTTAGATATGCTACTAAAATATAAAAATAAAATAGTAGCCACTGCATATGCCCAAGATTACCTCCGCTTTTGAGTCTTGATATAGCGAACACATTTGACACTGTGATTTGGCCTTTCCTTCATGCCACACTGACATTGCATTGTTTTACTTACACTCAGCTAAAAGTGGTGACCTGGATAACAGGGAACGCTCTTAATACTCCACAACTCAACATGTTTAGCGCAACCTGCCAGGGCTGCCGCCTTTGATCCCTTTTATTTAAATAAGCCCTTAACCCATTGCTAAAACCATCATGAATTCTCTCTCTCATCCATTTTCAAGGTCATAAAAATGGATGAGAGAGAGAATTTTGGATTGTGGCTTTTGTGAATGACATCATGCTAATGATTTCAAACCCCAAACTTTTGTCAAAGGTGTTTTCCAAGAATGTGAGGAAAAGGTAGTAGACTGAACACAGCTCAACTGACAGAAGAGCAGCACAGTAAACACACATACTCAGCAGCTAGAGCATAGCTGTGTCATAAGTAGAATAAATCTTCTGTTTCCTGAGTGAGTAAAACTGGTTTTCTTTCTCCAGCTTCAACCTCCTTTATGCCAATTTCTATACGCGTTCTGCTAAGTCCGCTTCTGCGCCCTGCGATGAAACCATAAGCCTAATTTAGCAGAACCTATTATAAAAATGAGCATGGAAGAGAATTAAGCTGGAGATAAAACCTTGTTGCAATTGTGCCACCCCTGCGTCAGCAGCCAGGCTGCTCGGATCTGGATCCGCGGTGGCTCGAGGGGTCTCCGGACCCGGGAGTCGGGGACGCGCGGCCACTCGGAATAAAAGGGGGGTATTTACAGGGGATGGTGTGGAAAGTTCGTGACTCCACCCGTGGTGGGTGGTAAGATGGAGTACCACCGCTGCAATTGGGTGTACCCAGTGGCGATGGTGTGGGCAGCAAGGTGTTTAACCCCTCCACGGGTAGGGGGGAATGCCCCGGGACTCGGTGATGGTGACGGGGAGGTGTCGTTGGGTCGGTAAGGGTCACTTATGTACTCACTCAGTCCAATAACGCTGACACCGACAACTGTGTTAAACCAAAGTTCTAGACACCGCTGCCGCTTGGAGGGAGCCTGGATCCCATGCCCATTGGTGTTGCTTGTTACTCTGTGACCTTTACCTTGGCACCTAGTCTTCTATTTGGTCCCTTTACCCTGAAACTAATCAGGTCCCGCTCACCAGTGTGGCTAACTGGGTGAGCTTGCTCTCAGGGTTCACACTTGGGATTTTCTGGACTATGTAGTGGGAAAGTCCTATCCCCCTCGTTGCGCTAGTACCCCAATTTTGGAGCGGGTGGAGAACGGATCTTGAAGGCTCCGTTCTCGTCGGGTAAATTGTCAGGACGCCTGAAGCTTCTTCCTAACCTAGGGTCCACATATCCTGTCGTGCCCTGGCCCCTGCCCGGTGATGGCACAAGGCCTCCGTCTGTCCTCTTCGTCAGTCAGTGACCCTTGTAACAATCCCCTGCGACCAGGGTTCAGCTCCTACCAAGCCCAGACCAATGTCTGCCACCTAGTAGTTCCAAGGAGCCCAGCTCCTGACCTCTCCTCTTGAGAGTCACCACTTCACTGACTGTCTCCTGACACTCCTGACCTCCCCTTCAACCAACCCCCCAAGTGGGTGACCCTATTCCCTTCAGGTCAGCTACTGGTGTGTCTGGTGGGTGTGGTGCAGAGTGTTCCTAGGATTTTGATTAGCTTGTTCTTGGCAACACCAAAGGTCAGGGATCTGTAACCAGGGAGGAGGTGGATAGTGTACAGGAGGGCAGATTGCACAATACCCTGTGACGACCTGATAGGCCAGGGAGTCACACACTCAGTCAGTGAGGAGATTTATTTCTCCTCATGTTACAGCCTTGTTTCATGGCTTAATGAGGTATGTGTGTTTGCAATTACGATTCTGTCAGATGAGACAGATGTCTTTCTTCAGTCTGCAACCCGTCCTCACATGTGACTCGCCACATTCACGAATCCATGCAGAATGGTTTTGACTAACCGCATCATTTCAAGAAGTGGGGGTCATACCGCCGGTGCAGCCGCACAGGGACCCAGAGGTTCAGGGGGCCCTTGGTGGATGGTCAGTAATGAGTGAAATCTTACCTGCTGTCTGGAGCTGAAGGCTCTGGGGGGGACCCTGGCCAGATTGCCCTCATCACGTGCAGTGTGCTTGGCAGGGAGCAATCCTGCAGCTCCGCACTGTGACAGCAGCAGAACGCAAGTGTCAGTCCTCTGCTCCCTGCCTAGCACTTTTTCTGTGACACAGCCATGCCCTGATTATATCACCATGCCACACGCGCCTGTCTCATTCGAAAAGTTCCCAGCAGAAGAAGGAGTAGTGCAGCGAGGGCCCATACAAAGAGGTGAGGCTGACTTTTTTTTTCTTAAATAGACTGAGGAGGGGAAGGGATGTAAAAGGGGCATCAGGGCCGGGGTGAAAGATGGGACATTATATGTGCATTTAAAGGCAACCTGTTAGGTCCACCTATGCTCTCCAGCAGCATTCATATCAGTATGTAAAAATTCCCTGCATAACCAGCCCTGTGAACTGTTATTGACTAAAATGAATGTTTAAAGGTAACCTGTCACAAGATTTGTCCCCTATAACCTGTGGCCACCACCAGTGAGCCCTTATATACAGTATTCCAAAGTGCTGTATATGAGGCCATGCCGCTCTGTATAACGTAAAGAACACTTTTATTATATTTACCTAAGGGGCGGTTCCGTCTGATGGGTCTGCTCTCGGTCCAGTGCCTCCTCTCTGCGGTGATCACCATCCTCCTTCGCAGGCTCGTGTGCATGACGCGTCCTACGTCATCCACACAGGCCGGCATTGCAGTACTTTGCAGACACACTTTAATCTGCCGTGCTGAGGGCTGATCAAAGTACTGTAATGGGCAGGTGGAGGAAAGATCAAAGACCGCATGTGCACTACAATACTTTGATCTGCTTAACACATATTTTTGATTGTGTTCAGTTGAAGTTTACTTTATCGTTCATTAACCTATTGCACCACAGTAATTAATATTGCTACATAAAAAGTTTTATTTAAAAAGATCTATTTTTTATAGTCAAACTATTCATTTCTTGTTCTGAATTCATTGTACATATAATTTGTATATTTTTGTAAAGCTCAAAATGTAAAAAAAAAAAATCCATAAAATGTTTCATAGTTTCTGCTCGAACTATAAAGAAATGTCACCAGTGAGTGATCTGAGTGATGATTAACTTTCTTTCCTCTATATGCAGTGGATGCCCCCTTGTCCCTGTTTCAGGCCTAGCTGTAAAAAGATCTTTAGAGAGATCTCTGTATACTGTCCTCTCATATACTTGAACAGTGTAATATGATCACCTCTGTGCTTTTGTTTTTCTGAATAACCCCAAGTTTAACCCGTTAACGACCGCAGGCAGTAATATTATGTCCCTGCGGTCATAGTGTTAATCCCCACCTGCTGCTGTGGGCTGTAGGCGGAGATCCATGCACATGTCAGCTGATTTCTACAGCTGACATGTGTGCATCGCAGGTCCGAATGGAATTGCTATCCACCCGTACCTGTTAACCCCTTAAATAGCGCTGTCATGATGTGACAGCACAATTTTAAGGGCGAGCGCAGTAGAAGTTTACTCACCGCCTGATACCGGATGTCACGTGACGTGATCACGTGGATCCGGTGGTTGTTATGGTAGCACAGGGTCATGTGATGACTCCTGTAGCTCACATGACTGAGGGCCTTTAACCAGCAGCCGAGTACTGAAGGTTATAAAAGATGAGCATTTCTCACTGTCTGAGCAGTGCTGTTCTGATCGAGAGAAATGAATGAGTGATCAGACTGCTGATCCTCATAGTCTCCTAGTGGTACTAGTAGATAAAAAAAAGCTTAAAAAAAGCTTAGAAAAATTAAAAATAATAAAAAAAAAATAAAAATTCAAATTACCCCCTTTTGCCCCATTGAAAATTAAAGGGTTAAAAAAATAAAAAATATGCACACAATTGGTATTACCACGTTCAGAAATGCCAGATCTATCAAAATATAAAATTAATGAATCTGATCGGTAAATGGCGTAGCGGCAAAAAAAATCCAAATGCCCAAATTACATTTTTTTTGGTTGCCGCATATTTTGCGCAAAATGCAATAATAGGCGATGAAAACGCAGCATCGGCACAAAAATGGTACCTTTAAAAATGTCAGCCCGAGACGCAAAAAATAAGATATCACTAAGCCATAGATCCCAAAAAATGAGAATGCTATGGTTTGTGGAAAATGGCGCAAAACGTACACCACTTTTTTAGGACAAACTTCTTATTTTTTTAACCCCTTAGATAAAGGTAAACGTATTCATGTCTGGTATCTATGAATTCGCACCAACCTCAGGCATCAAACCATCACATCGGTTTTAACATAGTTAACACAGTGAATAATATATCTCAGAAACAATAGTGCAATTGCAATTTTTCTGCATTTGGAATTTTTTTTTGCCATTTTCCAGTACACTATATGGTAAAACTCATGGTTTCATTTCAAAGTATAGCTTGTTCTGTAAATAACGAGCCCTCACATGACCAGATTGACTGAAAAGTAAAAAAGTTAATTTTGAGCTTTACGTTTTCTTTTCCGCCATTCTTCTTAACCCCTTAACGACCCATGACGTACTAGATACGTCATGGATCGTGTTCCGGTAAGCCCCGCCCCCCGGTGGGCGGCGGCGATCGGCGCACATATCAGCTGTTATCAACAGCTGATATGTGTGCCTGCTAGCCGCGGGTGGAATCGCTTCCACCCGCGGCCATTAACCCCTTACATTTCGCTGCCAAAGTCTTGGCAGCGATATGTATATGGGCGCCGCCATTACAGTGACTTACCCCGCCCCCGCCGGAAGTCACGTGACATGATCACGTGACTTTCGGCGGTTGCCATGGTAGCACAGGGTCATGTGATGACGCCTGTGGCTAACATGAGTCACTTCCTCTCAATGCCGGAATACAGCCGGCATTGAAAGTGAAGCAGCAAATCTGCAGTTCTCAGCTCTGTAGCTGAGATCTGCAGATTGTGCAAAGCGATCGGATTGCTGATCGCAATAGCCCCCTAGGGGGACTAGTAAAATAAAAAAAAAAAGTAAAAAAAAAAGTTTTAAAAAATTAAAAAAAAATAAAAAAACCTAAAAGTTCAAATCACCCCCCTTTCACCCCATTGAAAATTAAAGGGTTAAAAAAATAAAAAATACACACATATTTGGTATCGCCGCGTTCAGAAATGCCCGATCTATCAAAATATAAAATCAATGAATCTGATCAGTAAACGGCGTAGCGGCAAAAAAATTCCAAACGCCAAAATTACGTTTTTTGGTCGCCGCAAATTTTGCGCAAAATGCAATAACAGGCGATCAAAACATAGCATCTGCACAAAAATGGTACCGTTAAGAACGTCAGGTCAAGACACAAAAAATAAGCCATCACTGAGTCTCAGATCCTGAAAAATGAGAACGCTACGGGTTTTGGAAAATGGCGCAAAACGTGCGCCACGTTTTTCGGACAAGCTTGTGAATTTTTTTTAACCCCTTAGATACAAGTAAACCTATACATGTTTGGTGTCTATAAACTCGCACCGACCTGAGGCATCATACCCACACATCAGTTTTACCATATAGTGAACACGGTGAATAAAATATCCCAAAAACTATTGTACAATCCCACTTTTTTTGCAATTTTTCCGCACTTGGAATTTTTTTGCCGTTTTCCAGTACACTATATGGTAAAACTTATGGTTTAATTTAAAAGTACAACTCGTCCCGCAAAAAACAAGTCCTCATATGGCAAGATTGATGGAAAAATAAAAAAGTTACGCCTCTCGGAAGAAGGGGAGCAAAAAACAAAAACGCAAAAACGGAAAGTGCCCGGGGGCTGAAGGGGTTAAGAGAAGAATGGCGGAAAAGAAAACATAAAGCACAAAATCGGCCGGTCGTGAAGGGGTTAATAACTAGAGATGAGCAGTGTTCGAATCGAACTGTTCGCCAATCTCAAAATCGACCTGTTTTAGGCGATGTTCGAGTCGTTCGACGAACACGAACAATTAGCTTTAAGTTCAACAGTTCGAGGTTATGTTTGATAACGGTTCAATCACCAAAAGCGTAACTGGCTTTTCACAGTAATACTGTCATTCAATGTTATTACAGTGGAACCTTGGTTAACGAGGACAATCCGTTCTGGGAGTGTGTTTGTTAACCAAGTTACTCGTTAAGCAAAGCAAGATTTCCCATAAGAAATCATTGCAATGCAGATAATTCCTTCCACAACCTTTTAAATTTCCCATCCTGGTCCCCTATTGTGCCATTCCACACATGCACAAACACACACAAACACGTACAAACACGTACAAACACGTAAAAACACACACAAAAACACACAAAAACACAGAAACATATATGAACACACACATATTATACTCACCTTACCTTCCATTCCATCACCGGCCTCCTGGGAGTTGCAGTTCGCCAGTGCAGGATGTGTATCGGGTAACCATGTGACCGATGCCCCGGAGCTTCTGCTGCCATCACGCTGACGTCAAAGGCAGGAGCTGCTTGCCTCTGATTGGCTAGCGCACTGCCTTTGAGTAGCATCTGACAGAGGAAGTTCCTCCCTCGTCGCAATGGTTATCCAATACACGTAGTTTGCCGCTCCTCGATGTGTATCGGGTAACCATCGCGACAAGGGAGGAATTTCCTCTGTCAGACGCTACTCAAAAGCAGCGCGCTGACGTAAAAGGCAGGAGCTGCTTGCCTCTGATTGGCTAGCGCACTGCCTTTGAGTAGCGTCTGACAGAGGAAGTTCCTCCCTCGTCGCGATGGTTATCCAATACACGTAGTTTGCCGCTCCTCGATGTGTATCGGGTAACCATCGCGACAAGGGAGGAACTTCCTCTGTCAGACGCTACTCAAAAGCAGCGCGCTGGCCAATCAGAAGCAAGCAGCTCCTGCCTTTTACGTCAGCGCGCTGGCAGCGGAAGCTCCGGGGCATCGGTCGCATGGTTACCTGATACACATCTTGTACCGGCGAACTGCAAGTCCAAGGAGGCCGGCGATGGAACGGAAGGTAAGGTGAGCATAATATGTGTGTGTGCGTTCTTGTTTGTGCATGTTTGTATGTGTTTGTGTTTGCCTGCCATTGTTTTCAATGGTGTTCGAAGGTGTTCGACGAACGTTCATTGAATGTTCGAGGAACACACCCGCCGTTCGAAGAACCGAACCGAACTCGAACACTAGGGTGGTGGCTCATCTCTATTAATAACCTGTCTTGCTATTACAGTCCACCTATTCCTTTAATAACCTTGGTTGCTCTTCTCTGCATTGCCTCTTGGTCAGCTATGTCCTTTTTATACACTGAAGCCAAAAATGGTACACAGTATTTTAAGTGTTGCCTGACTGTCCATGCTGTTTTGTTCATAAATGTATAATTTGCTTAATTTGCTTCTTGAATATTGAGGGCTCTACATGAAAAGAAAGATCTTGCCTGATAGAAGTAGCCTATTAATAATGTGTTATACATAGACCTTTCTGAATAAAATATTTACTATATTTACTCAGTGTTGAAATATTTACATACACATTTAAATTATTTCTGTTGTGCAACATTACGTTCTTTTGGCATGTTGAAACAGTTTTGGTTCAAACAGGAGCAAACAATTAGGATAGGGCCCCACTTTGCGTTTACGTACTTGCAGTTCTACACGCACGTTTTGGGCTTAATTGATTTGACCAAAGTTGCCTTTTTCAGAAATTTAGCGCTGAAAACGCATGCGTATTTACCGCGTTTTAGATGCGTTTTCAGCGCTTTTTACCCGCTTTTCCACCTGCGTTTTGATAGATGCGTTTTGAACATCATGATACTGCTAAATAAAGTTTAAATAGTCAAACTCAATGAAAAAAATTGGAAAAAAAAGAAACAAATCTATATTTTTGTGAAAAATAATGAAAATAGATTAATTTAATGAAATTATAGCGGTAATATGATATTTAATGGAAAAATTGCAATAATTTATTAAAATTCTTATTTTTAATTGTCGGACTATGTGTGTGTGTAAATGGACATATGAAATCATTATTTACATGTCCAAAAAGCATGTTTTCTGCACTGGAAAAGTAGATAAAACGCAGGAATTTGCTGGAATCTTGGTTTTTGCCATTTCTCATAGACTTCAATGTTAGCAAAACGCACCCAAAATGGCAAAACAATTGACATGTTGCTTCTTTGAACGCATGGTTTTTGCCACAAAATATGCAAATTAAATGCAGCGTTTTAAAACGCAAGGTGGGGTCTAGAAATCCCCATTTTCCATAGACTTTGCTGGGAAATCAAAACGCATGCCTTTTGGCATGAAAAAGGTGCTTCTCAAAACGGACCTAAAAAGCACCAAAAACGCAAGTGGAAACGCAAAGTGCGGTCTCAGCCTTAGTCAGATATTAAACCCTATTTTCTAACAGTTTTTATTTTATGACACTAACATATACAACAATATTGTCACAAGAACAACTACTTGAACTACTCTTTTCCCATAAGGGGCTCAAAATGCAGCTTGGAAATTCGTACCTTTAAATGGAGAGCTCTGGAGTAAGAATATCAATGATTGTCATGTAGGTTCTCATCTTCCGGCACCAAGCATAGTCAATTTTATAGATGACTCCCCAAAAATGTCAGTATATGTTTAGAGCATGGGAAGAAGCACAAGAAAACAGTGGTCATACAATCTCTATGCAGATGTACTTGTTCAGATTTCAGCTCCAATACTTTAAACACAAACATATGTTAATAAAAAACATTTTTCTTGTACCTAAACAAATGAACTATATATTTCCTGAAAAAAAAAACCCCCAGAATATTGTAACACTATGGCCCAAAGTAATAAGGTGACCCACTGGTTGGCATTGTTGCCATGCAAAACTGGGATCCTAGTTTCAAAAAGAGCAGTAATTACTTGGAGATTGTATGAGTTTATTCAGGCATTCTAACAACCTTTAATTTATATTATAGGGGGTTTCGAATTAACTAAAAATTACAGAATCATGGAATAACAGAATTTTAATGTTATAAGGGACCTCCAGGATCATTGTGTCCAACTACCTGCTCAATGCATGATTCACTAAATCATCTTATGCCCCCTTCACACGTTCGTGTCTTAAGGTATGTGTTTGGTCCGTTTCCTCATGTGCCGGAGACACGGGCACACGTAGACCCATTAAAATCAATCGGTCTGCGCTCACGTGCGTATTTTGCCATGGACCATGTGTCTGTGTGGAGCATACGTGTGCCGTGTGCTCCACACGTAGACATGTCCGTATTTCTCCAGCACCACGGGTGTCACACGGGCTGCACACGGACCACACGGATATGATCCATGTGACACCCACCAGCAAAAACACACATGTCTGTGAATTAAGAGGAATTTCTATATTCACCTTTTCCAGTGCTGCCGTCTCTGCCGCTGCTGTCGCTTGCTTCCAAACCCCGCTCATTATGCTCATGAATATTCACTCCATTGCGGGCCAGAAGCAGCAGCAGCGGGGAGTCGGCAGGACCGGAGACCATAGATCAGAACTATGGAAAGCAATGTCAGGGACAGGTGAGCAGAAAGTTCCTGTTCTCCATGTGTTATCACAGATAGCACACAGTGAACACACGTGTGCCATAAACACGGCACACAGAGGGCAATACGCACCTTTGGCACGTCCATGAAAAACATGCATGATTTTCTCAGACATGTGAAAGAGGCCTTAATCAGATGTCCGTCCGGCCATTGAAGGAGAACTCACCACATCTCGTGGAAACCTGTTCCACTCATTGATCACCCTCAATGACGAAAAGATTTTTCTAATATCTAATGTGTATCTTTTCCCTTTCAGTTTTATTCCATTGCTGCTTGTGTTTGTATGAGGAATTGAGAATAAGGCTGATCTCTCTTCACTATGACATCCCATCGTATATTCATAGACTGCTAATAAGTCTCCTCTTAGCCTTCATTTTTGCAAGCTAGACATTAACAGATCCTTTAACCATTTAGCGAAGGACATAGATTGCAGTCGGCTCACCATCCTGGTAGCTCTCCTCTGAATTTGCTCCAGTTTTTCAATCTTTTTCTTAAAATATGGTGCTCAGAACAGGACACAGTATTCCAGAGGAGGTATGACCACAGCCATAGAGCAGTAAAGGGGGATATTTGGGGGATAATTACATCACATAATCTAGACTTTATGCTTCTCTTAATATGTCCCAGAACTGCGTTTGCCTTTTTTTGCTGCTGTATCACTCTGTTGACCCATGGCAGTCTGTGATGTATTAGTATCAGTGCTTTTTTTGCGGTGGTACGCGCCGGTACGGCGTACCGGAAAATCTGAAGAGCGCCTCTGGCTGTGTCCACATGGCTAATTTGTAAACTATACAAATTAGCCATGTGGAGCGAAGGCACAAGCCAGAGGCGTCTCTAGGGGGCGCTGTGGGGCTGCCTGATGCGGTGGTGTGGAAGTCTGCCGGGTGGGAGACGCTATTCTCTGAGCGCAGCTGTCACGCTGACAGCCGCACTCATAGAAGCTGCAGCATGCGGCTCCCACCTCTCAATTGTCCTAGTATCTGTCAGACGCGAGGACAATTGAAGCGGTGACGCCGGCGCTGACTTCTGGGTCAGAGCGATGGCTGTCATGTGATCAGGTCAGCTGATCAGACTGCTGACCCGGAAGCCAGCGCCGCAGCGCGGAGGCGGCAGAGAAACGCTGATAAGTGCTCCACTGTGGAGCTGAAGACACGGACGGAGGAACATTATGGGGTAAGAGAGGAGTATTTAAGAAACAGTATGGGGGAGAGAGGGTGGGGGAGGGAACCATCTGTGCACACACTATGGGGGGGACAGAGGGTGGGGAGGGGCAATATGTATATACACAGTATGGGTGGGGACTACCTGTCGACAGAGTATGGGGAGAGAGAGGATGAGGTTTCATGCATGGGGAGAGAAATGATGAGGGGTGATGTATGGGGAGAGAGAGGATGAGGTTTCATTCATGGGGAGAGAGGATGAGGGGTGATGTATGGGGAGAGAGCATGAGGTTTCATGCATGGGGAGAGAGGATGAGGGGTGATGTATGGGGAGAGAGGATGAGGTTTCATGCATGGGGAGAGAGAGGACGATGTTTCATGCATGGGGACAGATAGGATAAGGTTTCATGTATGGCGACAGAGAGGATGAGGTTTCATGCATGGGGAGAGAGAGGATGAGGTTTCATGCATGGGGAGAGAGAGGATGAGGTTTCATGCATGGGGAGAGAGGATGAGGGGTGATGTATGGGGAGAGAGATGATGAGGTTTCATGCATGGGGAGAGATGATGAGGGGTGACGTATGGGGAGAGAGAGGATGAGGTTTCATGCATGGGGAGAGAGAGGATGAGGTTTCATGCATGGGGACAGAGAGAATGAGGTTTCATGCATGGGGAGAGAGAGGATGAGGGGTGATGTATGGGGAGAGAGAGGATGAGGTTTCATGCATGGGGAGAGAGAGGATGAGGTTTCATGCATGGGGAGAGAGGATGAGGGGTGATGTATGGGGAGAGAGAGGATCTGGTTTCATGCATAGGCAGAGAGAGGATGAGGTTTCATGTATGGGGAGAGAGGATGAGGTTTGATGCATGGGGAGAGAGGATGAGGTTTCATGCATGGGGAGAGGATGAGGTGTCATGCATGGGGACAGAGAGGATGAGGGGTGATGCATGGGGACCGAGAGGATGTGGAGCAAACTGGAAAGAAATTTTGAGGACACAGAATAAAGAGGGACATGGTATGAGGAGCAAGTGGGCAGGATGGGGAGTGAGGGGAAAAGTATATGGACACACAGGAGTTATTGAGGAGACAGTAAGGGATGAGAAGAATGTGAGGGGCACAGAATACAGACTGGGTAGTGGAGGTGGTGGTATGGAGAGGGGGCAGAATGGGAGGACAGCGTGAGGTTATAGCAAGGAGGGGGAGTGTGATGAGGGCACAGTATAAAGACTGGGCAGTATAAGGGGATACAGCGTAAACAGGGCCGGATTATAGGCGGGGCAGGCGGGGCTTCAGCCCAGGGGCCCCCACCAAAAGAGCTTCTAAGGGGGCCCGGACCACCAGGGCCATACTTGCCACTAGGCACCTGTCAGCATTTTTTTTTTCTTCTTTATACCCTCTCCCCCTCCGTAAAGACAGTCTAATAAATCAGCTGTTTTCGGGGGGGAGGGGGGGTGCGCGCATTGTATTCTGTGTGTGTGTGGGGAGGGGTAATGGAGGGTGCATTGTAGTGTGTGTGTGGAGAGGGGTTATGGAGGGTGCATTGTATTGTGTGTGTGGGGAGGGGTAATGGAGGGTGCATTGTATTGTGTGTGTGTGGGGAGGGGTAATGGAGGGTGCATTGTATTGTGTGTGTGTGTGGGGAGGGGTAATGGAGGGTGCATTGTATTGTGTGTGGGGAGGGGTAATGGAGGGTGCATTGTATTGTGTGTGGGGGGAAGGGTAATGGGGGGTGCATTGTAGTGTGTGTGTGTGTGTGTGTGTGTGTGTGTGTGTGTGTGTGTGTGTGTGTGTGTGGAAGGGTAATGGGGGGTGCATTGTAGTGTGTGTGTGTGTGGGGAGGGGTAATGGGGGGTACATTGTAGTGTGTGTGTGTGTGTGTGTGGGGGGAGGGGTAATGGGGGGTGCATTGTAGTGTGTGTGTGGGGGAGGGGTAATGGGGGGTGCATTGTAGTGTGTGTGTGTGTGTGTGTGTATGGAGTAATGGGGGGTGCATTGTATTTGTGTGTGTGTCAGAGCTGCGTGTGTGTGTAAGAAGCAGTACTGTGTGTGGGTATATATGATTTAGAGCAGTCTGTGTGGCCCCCTCCTAGAACTATATGGGTCACCCAGAGCGCTGTGTCACCCATCCCAGTAATGAGTACACCACCAGAGCTGTTTGCCACTCCAGTAACGTCTATGCCCCCTGCCCCTCTTGTAATGTATATATTGTAGCCCCCAGCCCCTCCTGTGATGTATATACAGCAATGCTGTCAGTGTGCAGTCATGTCTGTTAGTGACAGCCATCGTGAAACACAGCCACATGTCCTGAAGGAGCTGGACGGAAACAAGCGGGAGAGGTGAGTGAGGCTGCTGGCGACTTCCCCATATTAATACCTGTAAGGGCTCATGCGCACGTAACTGCTGAATATTCTGCAGCGATTTGACAGCACATGTGCGCGTCAAATCGCTGCTGAAACACTGCATAATGGATGCAGTTTTTCTGTACAAAAAAAGCCGATTTCATGCGCTCTGGCTGCTGCCCCCACCATAGACAGAGGGGAGCTGCATCCATAGCGCACGGAATAATTGACATGCTCATTTTAGGAACGCACAGATTTGGGTCAACATTTTAGCATCCAAATCAATGCGTTCAAAAAAGCAACGTGCGCACGTATCATGCACAATCTTCATAGATTGTGCAGGGGACGCAGGACGCATGCATTTACACTGCAGTGCTATACGCAGTGTAAATGCATGGAATTACGCAACGTGCGCACGAGCCCTGATGTGTCTGTGTCTGCATGTAGGTCAGTATATATGACTGTGCATATATTTGTCTGTTTATATGTATTTTTCTGAATTTGTCTTCAAATATGTATATGTTCGTATGCCTGTATGTGCGTGTCTCTGTGTGGATGGCCACAAAAACCTGGAGCCGGCCCTGGCTGCCTTAACATTGGGATCAATAAAAAATGTGAGTAAAGTGCGCTTTACATGCTACAATATATCTAACGATGTGTCGGCGGGGTCACGTCGTAAGTGACGCACATCCGGCATCGTTAGTGATATTGTAGTGTGTGACAGCTACGTGCGACCCTGATTGTGCGTTAAAACGTTGATCGCATACACGTCGTTCATTTTCTAAAAATTGAACGTCCGGTTGTTCAATGTTCCCGAGGCAGCACACATCGCTGTGTGTGACACCCCGGGAACGATGAACAGATCTTACCTGCGTCCCGCCGGCAATGCGGAAGGAAGGAGGTGGGCGGGATGTTTACGTCCCGCTTATCTCCCCCGCCCTCCGCTTCTATTGGCCGGCCGCTGTGTGACGTCACTGTGACTCCAGGAAGTGGATGTTCGCTGCCCAAATCGAGGTCGTTTGGAAGATAAGTACGTGTGACGGGGGTTAATCGTTTGTGCGCCACGGGCAACAAATTGCCCGTTCCGCACATACGATGGGGGCGGGTGCGATCGCATACAAGATTGCATATGTGATTGCAACGTGTAAAGCAGCCTTAACTCTACTTTCTGTGCATAAGTGACGGCTGTGAGAGATCCTGGACTGTATCTGTATTGTAGCTGAATGTGGCAGCACAGGATAAGATAAATGTTCATTGGATTTATATTTAAATGCTACAGTTCGTGGTCTACTGTTATGGCTAAAAATGTTAACGTTATGGGGCCCCCACCTGATTTTCTGCCCAGGGGCCCCCACCAACCTTAATCTGGCCCTTAGTGTAAAGGACACTGTAAACAGTGGGCTCAGTTTGGAAAGAGAGGGAATATGTAGGCCATGTACCATAAGAGGGACAGTGTGGGTCACATTTTGTGCAGGGAATACTGAGGGGCCATTATTTATTCTGGGGCACAGCGTAGGGCAGATATTTTTAAGTAGAAGTATTATAATCATTCTGCTATTTTAGGGGCATCGTGTCGAGATGTGTTACAGAAGACCGGAGAAGATGGAAATCTGCAGAGACGAGATGTGAATGTGAAAAGTCATCATTGCGTCAGGACAAGATGAAGAATAGAAAGAAACAACCAGAGACAACATTATCTATAAGGTACCTGAATGTAAATGTTTATTTTTGATACTGACTATGTACCATTATTAGGCCTCAGCCCCATTTGCGTATTGCTTTTGATGTGAGCGCAATGGGACCCCCACTGATCAGCTAATTATAGTGCAGGTGGCCGGAAATGCTTATTTCTGGATTTGCTCCATCCTCTGATGGTGTACGCGGCCGGGTACTGCACATCCACCTCATTTATTTTAATAGGAACCTGCTGCCACTATCAGAAGATGGAGCAGATCCAGAACTGAGCACTTCTGGCCACCTGCCACCACCGGCACCTAGAGTAGGGAATTGGCGGGGTTGCCAGGTGCCGGACCCTGATCAGTCAGACATTGGTGACCTATCCTAAGGAAAGGTCACTAATGTTAAAGTAGTGGACAATCTCTTTAATAAAGTCTTGTGCCGTCTGACAAGTTAAGGATTACTATGTTTTATTTATGTTGTTAGGAGCATTAAAGGGGTTGTCCAAATTTGTGATGAGTCTGCAGTCACACTGTGTGTCACTCTGTGACTGCAGCCTTCTGAATTCTCACAGTGTGCACTCTGCCCGCTGTCAGGATTCTCTGGTGCCGGCGGTGAGAGTGGAAGGTTATGAAGCTGCAAGTATGCGATTTACATAGATGTGGTCACGTGCTGAACAGACGTGCTCAATGAAAATGAATTGACTGAGGTTGGACACATCAAACCAGAATGTGGCCAGAAGTCTACAAATCTCATACTTGTGCTCACATGATCGTCCACTCTCTCCACTGGCACCGGCACACCCCGCCGCAGTCCCGCTACTCAATGTCGGCCGGCAGCGCGCCTGACAGCACCCCCAAGCCCCCCCTCCTCGTCTCAGAGATGCGTACCAGCAAATATTTTTTTACAAAAAAAGCACTGATTAGTATACCCGTCTTTTAAACTCGTGCTATTTCTTAGTTCTATTCTTCTCATTTTGTAGATATTATTTTTGTTTTTTTCTTGCCCAGATGTAGAATTTTGCATTTCTCCCTGTTAAATAACATTCTGTTAGAAGCTGCCAATTATTTCAGCTTATCTAGATCTCTCTGAATCCTATCATTGTCTTCTCTAGTGTTAAGGCCCAGTCACACTAAACAACTTACCAGCGATCCCAACAACGATCCAACCTGATAGGGATCGCTGGTAAGTTGCTAGGAGGTTGCTGGTGAGATGTCACACTGCGACGCTCCAGCGATCCCACCAGCAACCTGACCTGGCAGGGATCGCTGGAGCGTCGCTACACGAGTTGATGGTGAGCTCACCAGCAACCAGTGACCAGCCCCCAGCCAGCAGCGCCGCGTGGAAGATGCTGCGCTTGGTAACTAAGGTACATATCGGGTAACCAACCCGATATTTACCTTGGTTACCAGCGCACGCAGCTACACGTGCAGAGAGCAGGGAGCAGCGCACACTGCTTAGCGCTGGCTCCCTGCTCTCCTAGTTACAGCACACATCGGGATAATTACCCGATGTGTGCTGCAGCTACATGTGCACAGAGCAGGGAGCAGCGCACACCACTTAGCGCTGGCTCCGTGCTCTCCTAGTTACAGCACACATCGGGTTAATTACCCGATGTGTGCTGCAGCTACATGTGCACAGAGCAGGGAGCAGCGCACACCGCTTAGCGCTGGTTCCCTGCTCTCCTAGTTACAGCACACATCGGGTTAATTACTCGATGTGTGCTGCAGCTACACATGGAGAGAGCAGGGAGCAGCGCTGGCTTCCCTGCTCTCCTAGCTACAGTACACATGGGGTTAATTACCCGATGTGTACTCTGCTACACGTGCAAGGAGCAGGATCCGGCACTGACAGTGAGAGCGGCGGAGGCTGGTAACGAAGGTAAATATCGGGTAACCAAGGACAGGGCTTCTTGGTTACCCGATGTTTACCGTGGTTACCAGTGTCCGCAGAAGCCAGCTCCTGCTGCCTGCACATTTAGTTGTTGCGGTCTCGCTGTCACACACAGCGATCTGTGCTGCACAGCAGAACAGCAACAACTAAAAAATGGCCCAGGACATTCAGCAACAACCAACGACCTCACAACAGGGGCCAGGTTGTTGCTGGATGTCACACACAGCGACATCACTAGCAACATCGCTGCTACGTCACAAAAGTTGTTCGTTAGCAGCGATGTTGCTAGCGATGTTGCTTAGTGTGACGGGGCCTTTAGCTATACCTCCTAGCTTTGCATCATCTGCAAATTTGATTAGTTTGCTTACAGTTCTCTTATCTAGATAATTTATAAAAATGTTGAACACTGGGGCAAAGACAAAACATTGTGGTGCCCCAATTGAGACACTCTTCCAATTGGATGTGCCACCTTTAAATTACCACTCTTTGAGTATGATCACTGACCCTGACATGAATCCAACTAACTGTAGCTTTGTCAATCTCATACTTGGTCATTTTTTCAAAAAGGATAGCATAAGATACATTATCTTATGCGCCTTACATGAATAAACTGGCATATAGGGATTGCCTGGATGACATGTGTCGGGTGAGCCGATCGGGCACTTAGCAAACAATTGACGCTGGTCTTCTTGTGTTGGATGTTAGTATGCAAGTGGCCCAAGATGTCCACTGTGATGCCGAGATCCAAAAAATCAATCAAAATCTGACTGATATAGTGAGTTAGTTTAATATTCCATGTATTTGTATTGAGATAACGAAGAAATTGTTCCAGTAAGGTATGTGATCCCTGCCAAATAAACAGAATATCGAATGTGACGCCCCTGCGGTAACCAGGTGTCACAAAATAAGGTAATAAGGTAACACCACAGCAACAGCTCGGGTCCTGCATAACTGTTCCAGTTAGTACACACACCAGATTAGCGTAGGCTGGGACGCAGGCCACCCCCATCGCCACTTCTCTTTTCTGCAAAAAAAACCCTGTCCTTGAAGATAAAATAATTGTGTGACAAAATATATTCCATGAGGGCCATGAGGAACTCAATTAGTTTTCCATCCAGGTCACGACTGGAAAAAAAAGAATTGTATGGGGTATGGGAGATACTCGTCTATAGGGGCTCCACATCACATGTAAGAAGATACATATCCGGATCCATATGTATTCCATCAAGTCTGTGTAAGACTTCTGTGGAGTCCCTAACAAATGATGGTAATTCTTTAACAATTGGCTTCAAGAAATGATCCAGTAACCTGGAGATGGGTTCCAAAAGACTCCCATTGCCCGAGACGATTGGTCATCCAGGAGAGTTTTTTATGTCCTTGTGGACTTTATTTAAAAGGTATAGATTGGGTACCGAGGGATGTTTTACCTTCAGAGCCTCCCAAATCTTCTTTGTCAAACCCCTCTTTCCTATGCTTGATCCAGAACAACATCCAATTCCATCTGAAAAGATGTAGTGAGATCATTGGGGAGATGTTCATAGTAGAGGGGGTCGTGGAGCTGTCTGAATACCTTTTTTTCGTAGCGCTCCACCGGCCACACCACTATAGTTCCCCCATTATCAGCAGGTTTAAATATGATTCCCTTCATTTTCTGTAATTCATCTAAGCCTTCCCTCTGTTCTGGTCTCAGAGTATCATATGGTCTATAGGGTGCTTTACACGCTGCGACATGGTTAACGATATATCGTTGGGGTCACTTCGTTAGTGACACACATCTGGCGCCGTTTGCGACATCGCAGCATGTGACACCAAGGAGCGACGATCAACGAGCGCAAAAACGTGAAAAATCGTTGCTTGTTGACACGTCGCTCCTTTTCAGAATATCGTTGCTGCTGCAGGTACGATGTTGTTCGTCGTTCCTGCGGCAGCACACATCGCTATGTGTGACACCGCAGGAACGACGAACATCTCCTTACCTGCGTCCACCGGCAATGAGGAAGGACGGAGGTGGGCGGCATATTCCGGCCGCTCATCTCCGCCCCTCCTCTGCTATTGAGCGGCTGCTCAGTGACGCCGCAGTGACATCGCTATGACGCCGAACACACCTCTCCCTTGAAGGAGGGATTGTTCGGCGGTCACAGCGACGTCGCTGAAAAGGTATGTGCGTGTGACGCTGCCGAAGCGATAATGTTCGTTACGGCAGCGATCACCAAATGTTGCACGAACGACATCGCTAGCTATCGCTAGTGTACCGCCCCACGCTCGGCTGCTGTTGTACTCACTGTTATTGACACACACAAGTCTCTGGTAAACCAAGTTGATGGTGGTCGGTGCCCGCAGCCGGCTGCGTCTGGTCCCCCACCCGGTTCGGTGGTCTTGGCCTTTTTCCTGCACCGTGTTGTGTATTTGGGCTGCTTGCGCTTCAGCAACGGGAGTCCGCTCCCCGGCTTTGTGGATGCCAGGAGAGCCCTTTTGCCCGCATACGAAGGCCCGTGGGATCTCTCTGCCTGTGCGGTGGCTTTCTATCACCCTCGGTGGGCTGTTGTCAGTTAATTAACTCAGTCCAGTGGATTCTGGACCTCATTTCAGGGTCTGAGTACTTCCCTGTGTGCTCCGATTTCCGAGTCGGTTCCCTGGGTCAGTACCGGCGGGCCACTACCCTGTCCCGGTCCACCACAGTTCCACTGAGCCATCTTCCCGTCTCCTGCAGGCTAAGGCCACCGTTTGCCTCCTAGCCAAAGGTGCCCGGGCTCCAACCCCGGCACCTTTCAGACTCCTCTACTACTGACTGACTCACTGATCTGATCTGATTGTTTCCTGCCTCAGGCCCTCTGAACTCCTCGGTGGGCGTCGCCAACCGCCTGGCTCCGCCCCCTGGTGTGTTCATCAAGCACTGAGGGAGGTGACTAGGTTTTAAAGGTTGGCTGATGACACCTTTTTGGGGGACAGGTGTAGTGCAGGGGTCTATCTGTGACAACCTGGCTAGTCCAGGGCATCACACTCCCCCTTGGTTAACTACAGACCGTCCGCGGGCTGTGTGACCACCACTGTTTATTTTGTAACTGCAAAAGATAAAAGAGAACATATGTACAATTATAATAACAGTATTTACAATCAAGCATATTTGTGTTTCTTCCCTTGCGGGAGGCAGGTTACTCAAACATTGCAAACATATAAAAACACTTTTATTAAACGGGAACAGGACGGGACCGGGTCCTTTCATTTGCCCACCCAAGCAAACTTAAACCTTGATGCTGACTTTAAAAACAGGTCAGCACCCCTTTTCCCCAGTCCAGTAAATGGGTTCAGATCCGGGTATTGCCCATACGGGCCGGGTAAAAAGTTCCTTACCCGGCAGTCTCTCAGAGGCCCCACGTCCAGGGCGCCCCTGGCCCGAAGGGTAGTCACCGGTTTGCATGGTGACGGGACCTCAGCCTCCTCTGCTGCAGGCCCTTCCTCCAACCAGCCTCCCCGGGGACTGTAGGACCTGAAAGGGTGGTCCGGGATTATTTACAAGCCCAATAGTTTTTGGGTGGCTTGCAAGTTCTCAGCCTTGTTCATTTTTGCAAAACGGGGTATTTAACGGGGATCACACAAAGTCCCAACTGGGACGGGCAATATGGTAGCTGGGAACCGCTACCTCACTCTCTTATAAACGCGGGCATGCACATCCGCTCTCCTGCTCAGGAGCCAGGCCCACCTGGGTGCCCCCGGCGCCGGCTACGACCAGCCTCTCATACTGCCGTGGTCCCCACCGATCAGTGGCCTGCTCCGCCTCTCTGCAGGTGTACACCGGCTGCTCCACAGCCAGGATGGGGTACTTGGGAGCAGCCAGCAGCATGGCTGGGGTAGACTTCTGGTCAGGTGCTGCCTCCGTTGTGGCCAGGCGGACTGCCGGAGCCGTCGTCATCACCGCTGCGGCCGGGCGGACTGCCGGAGCCGACGTCATCACTGGTGCGGCCAGGCTCGGGGCCGGATGGGATGTCGTCAGCGGTACCGGAGCGATGGTGACGGTAAGGCCTGACGGCCCAGTAGCTGGGTCCTCCCCCGTAGATGGTACGGGTTCTGCTGCCACGAATTGGGGCAGCGGGTCGAACAAGGCGTTGGCTGCAGACACGGGTGATGAGGGAAACGGCGTGGCGGACGGGAGCAGGCCAGACCTATAGTCCAGACCGCAATCAGTTAATTAACTCAGTCCAGTGGATTCTGGACCTCATTTCAGGGTCTGAGTACCCCCCTGTGTGCTCCGGTTTCCGAGTCGGTTTCCCGAGTCGGTACCAGCGAGCCACTACCTTGTCCCGGTCCACCACAGTTCCACCGAGCCGTCTTCCTGGCTCCTGCAGGCTAAGGCCACCGTTTGCCTCCTAGCCAAAGGTGCCCAGGCTCCAACCCTGGCACCTGTCAGACTCCTCTACTACTGACTGACTCACTCATCTGATCTGACTGTTTCCTGCCTCAGGCCCTCTGAACTCCTCGGTGGGCGTTGCCAACTGCCTGGCTCCACCCCCTGGTCTGTTCATCAAGCACTGAGGGAGGTGACTAGGTTTTTAAGGTTGGCTGATGACACCTTATTGGGGGACAGGTGTAGTGCGGGGGTCTATCTGTGACTACCTGGCTAGTCCAGGGCATCACACTAGCGATGTCGCAGTGTGTAAAGCACCCTTATGTGAAGGGAAATGAAAAATCTCCTTCACAACCAATTTCACATAAACCTCAACGGATGGACTTAGAGATAGAGATGGAAAAAATGTACTTCTCTTTTTTAAAAAATCAGAGGATTTACCTGGATGGGTTTCCATCTGTTCCACCAATAGGTCCTCTAGTGTGTGGAGTGCCACCAATTCTTCTGCTGTTGAAAATGAATCACAGGATTGTTTATTAGTGTAGTATTTTTTTAAACAAGAAGGTATCCTTGATTGCCACAAAATGATCAAAATTGGTCACAGGACTAAATCCTAATCCAAATGAGAACACCGTGATTTGTGCCGAAGATAATTCTCTATCTGAGAGGTTTATTACCTTCAATGTTCTCCCCTCACTAGATTCTAGATCCCTGTTGGAGGTTGCTTTACTTTTTTTGGCCTTATTGCGGATATAGTATCCTGTAGAGGTCCTTGTTGGGTCACAGTGTGCACTCCAATCAGATCCACCAGAGATATCACTCATGGTGGAAGAGAAAGATGCAGATCTAGTTGGAGTAGGTCGTGATTTCCATTTATAGACCTTATTTAATTGGTAATCTTGCATTTCCCTCTTGAATTTGCATGTCTTCAAAGTTTGGATGTCATTTTCCCATCTGGAGAAGGCATTATTCAATTTTAGTTCAACGCTCTGCATTTGTTCCACGTTCAGAACCGTTTCTATTTTCTCTTGTGTCAATCGGATTTTGTCCTCCAATGTCTCCAAATTATTTTCATCCACATTAATCAAAATAGCAAGAAAAGATAAGGAGCACACATCACAATCCTCCTCCCAATTCCTAGTGAGGTAGTCCTTTTCCAAGGAAAATGAAGGAACGACTTGGTAGTATTGTTCAAGTGAAACTTTATTCCACCACATCTTTGTTTTCTTATAAAGTAATTCCTTAAGGATCCGCTTTTCTCCCTGTATGTCCTCTGTAGTGCTATCAGTTATGCCATTCCCAACATCCTTAAAAACTGAAGCGATTTTGGATAGCCAGGTAGAATCACGATTTTTAAAATCCATATTAATGAGTTCCTCCTGAAAATAAACAATATAGAAAACCTCTAAATAGAAGGATGACACCTAGTGAAACCAATTTGCATGTCTTCAGAATACTACATAGAAGAAATCACCTAAAACAAGTATTCACAATGAGGCAGTATTTAAACAATGAATGTAATTTTTTTGATCATTTAAAAAAAAACAAAAAACAAACAAAAAAAACACACAGTCTAAAATCAGATTTCTGGTGTGTTGAAGGGCATGGGAATCAAGATATATCATTATACAAAACTACATAACCAAAAGTACAGATATTACATAGAAGTACTTATAATCAAAAAACGGTGACAAAAATTTATAGTTACATCTTGCATAGTTGAACATAGAATAATTCTTTCAAGAATTATCTCATAATGTTCTACATATAGAATAACTCATTACAAAAAATGTGCTGTATAAAATTAATCTTCAGAGAAAATCTCACATAATATACACATACATATAGACAAGGACGGGTATGGAAAAAGTGAGAGAGGAGGGGGACACAAGCAGATACCTACCACGTCACCATTCCCTATTGTAATGCCCACATAGGAACTGAGGAGATAAAAGAGAGACATATCATACAATATTTAAAAAAAACAATATTTAAAAAAAAAAAAAAAACGAACATCAACAAACACGGATGTGAAATCAGGACCTCTATTCAGTTAAGCACAGTCCCTGGTCATACTCCACATTAAAGCAGGAGACAGGCGGGCACACCCCACGTTCCTCTGACAAGGTATAGGTCCTAACAGGGAGCTTCCCTTACTACCCCTGCCTTATGAGCAACTGCAATGGTCTCCCACACCTGTGATCACAGATAGATACCTAGTGCTCTATATATTTTGCCTGATATGCCTCATATATACACTATCTCTAATACATTAGGAATTTGCTTCCTGGGTTCAATGGATACACTGTATCCTTTACTACTGCATGTACAGTCATATGAAAAAGTTTGGGCACCCCTATTAATGTTAACCTTTTTTCTTTATAACAATTTGGGTTTTTGCAACAGCTATTTCAGTTTCATATATCTAATAACTGATGGACTGAGTAATATTTCTGGATTGAAATGAGGTTTATTGTACTAACAGAAAATGTGCAATCCGCATTTAAACAAAATTTGACCGGTGCAAAAGTATGGGCACCCTTATCAATTTCTTGATTTGAACACTCCTAACTACTTTTTACTGACTTACTAAACTACTAAATTGGTTTTGTAACCTCATTGAGCTTTGAACTTCATAGCCAGGTGTATCCAATCATGAGAAAAGGTATTTAAGGTGGCCACTTGCAAGTTGTTCTCCTATTTGAATCTCCTATGAAGAGTGGCATCATGGGCTCCTCAAAACAACTCTCAAATGATCTGAAAATAAAGATTATTCAACATAGTTGTTCAGGGTAAGGATACAAAAAGTTGTCTCAGAGATTTAAACTGTCAGTTTCCACTGTGAGGAACATAGTAAGGAAATGGAAGAACACAGGTACAGTTCTTGTTAAGCCCAGAAGTGGCAGGCCAAGAAAAATATCAGAAAGGCAGAGAAGAAGAATGGTGAGAACAGTCAAGGACAATCCACAGACCACCTCCAAAGACCTGGAGCTTCATCTTGCTGCAGATGGTGTCAATGTGCATCGGTCAACAATACAGCGCCCGTTGCACAAGGAGAAGCTGTATGGGAGAGTGATGCGAAAGAAGCTGTTTCTGCAAGCATGCCACAAACAGAGTCACCTGAGGTATGCAAAAGCACATTTGGACAATCCAGTTACATTTTGGAAGAAAGTCCTGTGGACTGATGAAACAAAGATTTAGTTGTTTGGTCATACAAAAAGGCGATATGCATGGAGGCAAAAAAACACGGCATTCCAAGAAAAGCACTTGCTACCCACAGTAAAATTGGGTGGAGGTTCCATCATGCTTTGGGGCTGTGTGGCCAATGCCGGCACCGGGAATCTTGTTAAAGTTGAGGGTCGCATGGATTCAACTCAGTATCAGCAGATTCTTGACAATAATGTGAAAGCATCAGTGACGAAGTTGAAGTTACGCAGGGGATGGATATTTCAGCAAGACAATGATCCAAAACACCACTCCAAATCTACTCAGGCATTCATGCAGAGGAACAATTACAATGTTCTGGAATGTCCATCCCAGTCCCCAGACTTGAATATCATTGAAAATCTGTGGGATGATTTGAAGCGTGCTGTCCATGCTCGGCGACCATCAAACTTAACTGAACTGGAATTGTTTTGCAAACAGGAATGGTCAAATATACCTTCATCCAGGATCCAGGAACTCATTAAAAGCTACAGGAAGCGACTAGAGACTGTGATTTTTGCAAAAGGAGGATCTACAAATTATTAATGTCACTTTTATGTTGAGGTGCCCATACTTTTGCACCGGTCAAATTTTGTTTAAATGCGGATTGCACATTTTCTGTTAGCACAATAAATCTCATTTCAATCCAGAAATATTACTCAGTCCAGCAGTTATTAGATATATGAAACTGAAATAGTTGTTGCAAAAACCCAAATTGTTATAAAGAAAAAAGGTTAACATTAATAGGGGTGCCCAAACTTTTTCATATGACTGTATATGGTTCCCTATACAACAGGAATCGTTCTCTATTCCTGGGATTAATATACAGTACCCAACATGTCTACTTGATATGACATATTACATAAGGATTATGTTCATGATACATTAAAATTTCTTTGAGTCTTGGAAATTCATCTAGTAGAATTTATTCCTATCTAGAGTAATTTCATTTGGACCTCACATGGTTATAAGGACACTAAGAAGTATGTTCACTAGAGACTCTTCTTTGTAACCTGATATACGCATACTAACAGCTTATCCTTTGGACCTCCATTTGGTTTTATGGTCTAGCAACCAGTAGACAGCTCATCATTGGAAATGATTCTCCTTGTGTACTGATATTAGATAAAATAAGTCCAGTCTGATGAAGGCCTTCCGGCCTTAACGTTGACCTCTGTGGGCACTACCTTATACAGCAGTATACAAAAATACAAAAATTATACCAACCTTTTGATTAAAATTATCACAGCATGAACTCGACTAATTTTTTGGGGTCATTAGTGTGCCGTAGTTTCTCCATTTTGTTTGGTATACTGTTTTCTTCTGAGCACCTAAATCAGTGATGCTTAGCCTCTATTGTTATTTTCCCTGCTGTTTTAAGGCCTATGGGAAGGGGGGCAATTGATGCTACTGTACTGCTGTGTGCATGAAAGGATTTTTAAGATTCATATTTTCATATGTTTTGTGAACAATACAAACATTAACAAACAGTAAAAATATAAAACCATCTTTAAAAATGCTCTATCAAAGTTTTTATTTTTAACACTGTTGACATAAAGATCCTTCAAAACAAGAATAATGGTTTCTCCAAACGTAGTCTAAAATCTTAAGAAATGTGGTACAAACCTAATGATATGTTGCTTTTAGAAAGTATATAAGGGTTACAGCCAGATGGCCCACACATGGTCGATGGATCAAACATGCCAGCAAGATCATTACCAAAAGAAACAGAAGCCTGAAAAGTAGGTGCCATAGGATATTATGGCCAAACAGGGGCTGCTGCTGGTTTGGGGTTTAGAGGCGAAGCGTAAAAATTATTCTTGTTTTGTTCAGCAATACCCTGCAGGTTATTTGATAGAAAACACAGATTATTCAACAGCTGTGGCACACCCACTTCTCACACCACAGTGATCTGCTGCCCCATAAGTGGCAGCCCTTGTTCTTCCATTTCCTTCTCCTCCCTTTCCAGATCTACTAGAGAAGTAAATATGTCATCAGGAATATCCAGGTGCTCCTCTCTCGGTACTTTGGTGACCGAGTTTGATAAATGGCTGGCTCCACTGAACCTGGAGCTAGGGAAGGCCATATGGGTGCAAACCTACTGGCGGCACTACAGCTGGATGACACTATGTCTGTGTGACATCACATATGTCTCGTGCCTAGGGATATGGGGTACTCGGTCCCGGGCAGTGATTATCTGGGGAATGTCACTTTGGTGGCTGTTGCCCGATTCCATGCACTGGGCCCTATTTGTAAAGGGGATATATTTACAGAGGATTAGGTTAGTGTTCATACGTGACACCACTTGCGGTGTTGAGGCTATGTGGATGGAGCCACCACTGCACAATGTCCACTACTAGGGCTGGTGTTAATAGCAGCCTGGATGTTAGACCCTCCACAAGCAGGGCCAGGCCAGGTAGGTGTAATGACGGGTGTTGGAAGAAGGTAGTCCACACAAGGGGTTTAGTGCAACTAGTTCTTTACTCACTTTCTGGTGGTAACTGGTCACCAGAGGCCGTCTGGTTTCACCTTCAGGTCCCCTTTGTCCCAGTTCCAGTGTAGTAATCTGGTACCTTCTTCCCCTGCACCTATCTCTGGTTAGTGAGTCCGCGTGGCGTAGAGCAACTGGGGGTCCCCGTCAGGTGGTTTTTCTTTCCACTTCTGTCCATATGACGGTAGTGCAGCACCCTGGGGTAACAGCTGCTGCAGAGGACTGCATTACCCTGGGTTCCTGGAAAACCAATACTGGTAACTGCACTACACACTCATAAACTGCCCTCTTCCCAGGCTGAGCAACAGGCTAGCAAGGGGTTTAGAGGGGTAGCTGCCTATTGGCTGGGACCTTCCCAATCCAGTAGTCGGAAGCTCATGGGAGGGGAGTGGTGAGTTTTGACAGTTGAGAGTAGTCTGAGAGGATGGTAAGGGTGAAGGAAGTGTCGGTTGGAGAAGATAGTCGGTGTGTGTGTGGGGTCAGAAGGAGACCCCAGTGAACTAAAGAGGAGACCGGTCACCTGAAAGGGAATAGAGCCAGTACCCTAAGGGACCAAGCACAGCGGGGTACAGGACCCTAGTTCGGACGGAAGCTACAAGCCCATCCGATAATCCTGCAGATGATCAGGGACTTTCATGGTCCATCACCACCAAAGAGTACGGGGCACAGTAGCAAAGTGGGAACCCGGAAACAGGGACAGGAGTCCAACCCTTAAATTGGTTCAAGCTGCCTGCCAAACGTACCCGGGGAAGAGACAGACGGAAAGATCAGGGAGGGGCCCTAAGTCGCTCCAGGCCACAGGGACCCCCAAATTAATAAAATTCAAAGGAGGAAGAGTTAATTTGGATGCCATACCAGCACTGGGACTAAGGGAACCCGGGACCTACAGAACTAGCACGTACTGGGTTGCTGAACCAGGCAACTCTAAGTAAAGAACAAGTTGCACCGCAGCCCCCGTGTACGTCTGAATTCTTTCTGCACCCCTACAACAGTCAACATCCACACTGGGGGTCAGCCCTACTTGCGGAGGGCCTTGTCACCTAAGTTGCTTATTAACACCAGCCCCAGCAGTGAGACATTATGCAGCGGCGGCCTCTACACATTGCCACATACCGCAAGTGGCGTCACGGACATTAAAAAAAAAACTATCTATCCCCTGTAAATATAACCCCTTTTACAAGCGGCCCCTGGGGTCACGGAACTGGGCAGTAGACACCACTGACATAGACTCTGAGAAGCGGACGCCCAGTTCAGATCAGCTCCCCTGCAGGCCCTGGGGTGCGGCAGTAGCGTGAACCCTGTAGGGTAGGAGTCTCTGATCCTGTCCCCGACTCTCTCTTTGCTACTGAGTCACGGATTTTTAGGGTCAGCGAGGTCCTTGATGGTCCCCTCGCTGTGCAGGTGTTAACAGCCTTCCTGGAGCTTTATGCCTGTCCTAGGGTCCTGTACCCTGTTGGTGCATAGTTTCGGGAGTCCTCCACCATACTCCACTGGCAACTACCCTCCTGGGCACCAGGTTACTGTCAACTCCGTGTCAGTACATCTCCTCACATCCACCTGGGGGATTGTTGGAGAAAACTGGGATTACCTGGAGTTTTTGTGTGTTACCAGCACTGGTCTTCTGGGGCCCTAGGGGGTAGGCCCTGCACCCTTCTGGGGATGTAGAACCTTGTAGCTCCCTGATGGCTTCAGGGGCGCTGGATATGCACTGTATAGATCAACCTTGTTGCACTGCATTTTCTATGGCAGTATTATGTCCTGAATGCGCTGCCGAAGAAGGCACGGTCGCTGTGTGCTCACTTTATCAAATAAAATGTCAGCCCACAGCCTGTGTGTTGCATAGGCCATAGCTCCCTGCTGTTTTAAGGCCCTATGGGAGGGGGGCAATTGATACTACTGTACCGCTGTGTCCCTGAAAAAAAAATTAATGTAGAGACTGCAAAATGGGGGTGAAATTTCTGTCTTGTGGGTAGTGCCAGGCTTCTGTGACCAAGAGGCCTACACCGGTTACTGTAGCATGTCTTCCTTTTTCTAATTCTAATGCTGACCCACAGGCCTGTGTGTTGCATGGACCCTACCTCCCTGCCCTTTTTAAAGCCCTATGGAGAGGTAGGGCAATTGATGCTACTGAGTCGCTGTCTCTGGAAGGATTTTTAATGTCGAGACTCCAAAATGGGAGTGAAATTTCTGTCTTGTGGGTAGTGCCAGGATTCTGTGACCAAGAGGCCTAGACCCGTCACTGTAGCATGTCTTCCTTTAACTATTTCTAATGTTGACCACAGTCTGTGTGTTGCATGGACCATCTTTCCCTGCTCTTTTAACACCCTATGTGGAAGGGTGCAATTGATGCACCGCAGCGTAACAGCATGCGTCCTGCGTTCCCTGCATAATCTATGGAGATTGTGCAGGAGCCGTGCGCACGTGACGTCTTAGAGCGCAGCGCTTTGGCGGCTGCCCGAAGCGCGCGTTCTGAGAAGTGACATGTCACTTCTCTCGTGCGCTCTGCCTGCAGGTCCCGCTCTGTCTATGGGAGGAGCTGCAGTCAGAGCGCATGAAATCGGCTTTTTTTTTTTCATTACAGACTGTTTCTGCAGCGATTTGAAGTGCACGTGTGCAGTTCAAATCGCTGCAGAATTTTCTGCAGGGACAGTACGCAACGTGCGCACATAGCCTAACAATGAGTCTTGAATAAATTCCACATATACTGCAAAAAAAAAAAACTAGTAGAAAAATCATGTTGAAGAATGAATGCATATGCAAATATGTATGTGCCGCCCCTGTGCCAGCAGCCGGCGCTGCTCGGGTCCGGGCCTTCTGGGGTGGTGGCTCGAGGGTCTCCGGACCCGGGGGTCTCGCGGACACGCCAAACACAAAGGGGGGGGACGTAGATGTACGGGCTAGGCCGTAGTAAGTTTGTGACGCCACCCACGGTGTGTGGTGAAGTGGGACACCACCGCTGCTGTTTTAGGGCACCCGGGGGAGATGTTGTGCAGCTAGTTGTTAACCCCTCCGTGGGTAGGGATGGTAGCCCCGGGACCTGGTGTCTCTGTGCAGGGTATAGGGACTGCAGGGAGTGTTTGTGTACTCACAGTTAATAAACCACACAAGTCTCTGGTAAACCAAGGTGCTGGTGGCCGGTGCAGTTGCCGGTTGTATTCGGGTCCCCCACCCGGCTGGTTGTCTCTATCCTTTTCTCTGCACTGTTTTGTGTAAGGTGGACTTCCTAGCGTGAAACTCAGGAGTCCGCTCCCGGCTGGATGTGGCCTAAGGAGCCGTGCCTTCAGACACTGGCCCATGGGATCTATGGGCCCTGGCAGTGACCTCTTATCCCTATGGGTGGGGTGTTGTCTTCTATGAGGGACTTTGGGTGGGACAGAACCTCTAGTTCTCACCTCAATCGGTGAATAACCAGTCCGCTTGTTTCCGGTTCTGGCTTCAGGGTCCGAGTACCCCCCTTTGTGCTACGGTTTACGGGTCGGTTCCCTGTGTCGGTACCAGCGGGCTACAACCCTGTTCCGGTCCACCTTTGTTCTGCCGAGCCATCTTCCCGTCTCCTGCTGACGGAGACCACCGTCTGCCTCCTAGCCAGTGGCACCAGGGCTCCTACCCTGGTACCGTTCAACTTGAACTTTCCTGCTGGAGCTACACTTAGCTCCATGCTTGCTTCCAGCCCCTGTCCCGGTCCCGCTGCTTCGGCTGTGTGCAGTCTCCCCGGGGCACGCACGAAGCTTGCAGGACCTGGCCGTGGATCACCTGATGCAGTCACCTGACGCATCAGCTGATCGTAGTCTCGCCGGCTTTTTCGGCCGGCTATCAGCTGATCCTGCTGTCAGGGGACTTCATCAGCTGATAACCGGCAGCTGCTGCAGCGATGGGACAGGATCATACTCCTGTCCAATCGATCGCTCCAGGAGCTGCCGGTAATCAGCACATAAGTGAGTATGTATTTTTTTTTTTTTTTTCTACTGATGCATCAGCTGATTGTATAATCGGCTTTTATACAATCAGCTGATGTGTGATGTGATTCAGGCACTTGATCCTGACACATCATCTGATCGGTATGCCTTCCAGCAAACCGATCAGATGATATTGGATCCGGATTGGACACCGCGGGACCCTAACCCAGGATTACTGCGGAGGGGGGTTTATTTCAATAAAGATGGAGTCACTAATTGTGTTGTGTTTTATTTCTAATAAAAATATTTTTCTGTGTGTTGTGTTTTTTTTTTATCATTACTAGAAATTCATGGTGGCCATGTCTAATATTGGCGTGACACCATGAATTTCGGGCTTAGGGCTAGCTGATAATATACAGCTAGCCCTAACTCCATTATTACCCGGCTAGCCACCCGGCTTCAGGGCAGCTGGAAGAGTTGGATACAGCGCCAGAAGATGGCGCTTCTATGAAAGCGCCATTTTCTGGGGTGGCTGCGGACTGCAATTCGCAGTGGGGGTGCCCAGAAAGCTTGGGCACCCTTCACTGTGGATTCCAATCCCCAGCTGCCTAGTTGTACCCGGCTGGACACCAAAATTAGGCGAAGCTCACGTCATTTTTTTTAAAATTATTTCATGAAATTCATGAAATAATTAAAAAAAAAAGAAATAGGCAGCTGGGGGTTGGGGGGCAGCCCGTACCTGCCTGCTGTACCCGGCTAGCATACAAAATATGGCGAAGCCCACGTCATTTTTTTTTCTCTTTTTTGGCAAAAAAACTGCATACAGTCCGGGATGGAGTATGCTGAGCCTTGTAGTTCTGCAGCTGCTGTCTGCTCTCCTGCATACAATGAACATTTTGAATAAGGAAATGACATCAGACCTTTTTTTTTTTTCATCAACAATCTTTAATGGCATTGTGTACTGATTAAAAACGCAGTGAGCAAAAACGCAGCAAAAAACGCACCAAATCGCAGCAAAAACGTGACATGCAGCACCGCAGGTGACAGAGCAGAGCAAGTTGGTGACATGCTGTGCCCTGACACATAGTGTGCTGCATGTCACTGTATCCACTCTGGGACTTGTTGTGCAGGGGAACGGATGCTACATGTCACTAACTGTCTCCACTGTGGTACTTGTTCTGCAGGTGAGAGTGTATACAGTTGGTACTATGCAGCAGAAATCACAGAGTGGAGACAGATAGTGACATTTAGCATCCGGTCACCTGCACAAGTCCCAGAGTGGATACAGTTAGTGACATGTAGCATCCGGTCACCTGCACAACAAGTCCCAGAGGGGAGACAGATAGTGACATGCATTTGCCATTTTTTGCCGAATGCGGCATATTGAGCCCATGCGGCGGTCGGATGGAACGTTGCCTGGCACGTTTTTTTTGTGCGGCGAAAAAAACGCATGACGCCAGATCCGGCGCGATTTACAATGCAAGCCTATGGACGCCAGATGCGGCGTCCTGCGGCAAACACTGCATCCGGCGGCCGAATGCGTTTTTTTTTTGCTCTGCGCATGCTCAGTATCAAGCCACATCCGTCAAACGGACAGGCCGCATGGAAAAACGTATGCAACAGATCCGTTTTTTTCGCCGCATCCGTTGCATAGGTTTTTGAGCCACACTGCAAAAACCGGATGTATGAAAGCAGCCTAAGCCATCACATTCCCGCTGAAAATCCTCATCAAATACCATGTGAACAGATCATTACTAGCAATTTTGTATTTTTTTTGGTGAAGGAAGTCCAGTTCTTAAAATGTCCAGTAATGTAGAATATTTCATGTGGCCCCGGTCAGCTGTATTTGATGCTGGATTATAGAAGTGGTCAGTAGAGGATTGTTCCAAAAAACATAGATAGGGAATTTAGATTGTGAGCCCCAATGGGGACAGTGTTCCTGATGTATGTAAAGCGCTGCGGAATATGTTAGCGCTATATAAAAATAAAGATTTATTTTTTATTGTTCAGTGTTTGTATACTATTAGCGAAGGTCCCCAAAAACATTAAAGTTGTCAAAACTTGCTGGATCTGCCCACAATGTAACATGTGGGAGAAAAAAAATAGTATTCGGCATGTTGGCCTGTCTAAGTGTTACTATGTATGGGGGAATCCAGAATGATTGCTTATGGCCGAATGATCCAACGGCCACTTAAATGACCTCATGACGGATAGTAGCGATATTTATGGGTTATCTTCCAATAAGTGCAGGTGCTACAAGGTTTCTGCTTTTCATTTGTGTGGGAGAAGTTGAATGTCTGCTGGTGCGTGCCCGCGATCAGTGTTTGCAGCGTTTTGGATGCGGCATTCTTCAGCTGTGTCCAAAACGCTGCATTGTACAGTACAAGCACAGTGGAGGGATTTCTAGAAATCCTGTGCCCGCTGTGCTTGTTTTTTCCGCAGCAAACCCTGATCTGCGGTGCGTCTTTCCAGACTGCAGCATGTCAGTTGTTTATCGTGCATTCGCCTGTGTCCTCCGTAGGGAGAACACAAGTGAGAGACTTCAGCGCCCTGAACCCTGATCATGGGCACATACCCTTAGGCTCGTGTACACAGAACACCCTACATACAGCCCGGTGTGCCCATCATTCCCTTTTTCTTTGTGTGCCTTTTCTATTCTGATCACCACCACCTATATATACCTCTGTAGGAGCCCTGACTTAAGGCCGCTTTACACGCAGCGACATCACTAACGAGATATCACTGGGGTCACGGAATTTGTGACGCACATCCGGCCTCGTTAGCAACGTCGTAAGCGACACTTACAAGCGACCGCTAACGATCCCAAATACTCACCAAATCATTGATTGATTGTTGACACGTCGTTCATTTTCCAAATATCGTTGCTCATTTGGTTGTTCGTCGTTCCTGTCGTTCCATCGCTACGTGTGGCACCCCGGGACCGACGAACAACACCGTCCCTGCGTCCTCTGGTAACGAGGTGGGCGTGACTTTCATGCGGCTGCTCTTTGCCCCTCCGCTTCTATTGGACGGCTGCCGTGTGACGCCGCACGAACCGCCCCCTTAGAAAGGACGTTGTTCGCCATCCACAGCGACGTCGTTAGGAAGGTAAGTTCGTGTGACGCGTTCCTGCGATATTGTTCGCTACAGGCAGCGATTTGCCTGTGACGCACGAACGATGGGGGTGGGTGCTATCCCTAGCGACATGCGATGTAAAGCGGCCTTTACTATGACCATACCACCTCCCCAGAGAAGTACCAATCTTGGTGTTGGTGTAGCAATGTGCCAAATCACAAATTCCCGCAGTGCTCCGCTATATGTATCTGCTTCTGCTTCCGGACCTTGTGTTCTTTTCTCTCGCCTGCTGATATCTGAACATTTCTGTGAATGGCCACCCGATGGAAAGCTCCAGCCTTGATGATATACAATCAGGTCAGAGCATGATTGGAGCAGAGAAGGGGGTCAGCGTCTGCCTGCTGCGCTCTGGTCCAGCCTCAGAGTAGTAATTGCTTTCAGTCCTCATCACACTATATGGTCACGGTCTGGAAGTAGTAGACGTCTTAGGCTGCTTTCACACATCCGGTTTTGCAGTGCGGCTCGAAAACCTATGCAACGAATGCGGCGAAAAAAACAGATCCGTTGCATAAGTTTTTCCATGCGGCCCGACCATTTTTTGACGGATGCGGCTTGATACTGAGCATCCGCAGTGCAAAAAACCGCATCCGGCGTCCATAGGCTTGCATTGTAAATCTCGCCGGATCCAGCGTGATGCGTTTTTTTCGCCGCACAAAAAAAGTGCCAGGCAACGTTCCATCATGGGCTAAATATGCCGCATCCGGCAAAAAACGGACGCAACGCAAGGCCATGCGGCCCAATACGGCGCTAATGCAAGTCTATGCAGAAAAAAACTCAACCGGCGGCAAAAAAAAAAGGTTGCGTTTTTTCTGCAAAGCGCCGTATTGTGCCGCACAGCAAAAACCGGATGTGTGAAAGCAGCCTTAGCACCAGCTGACAGGCAATCCTTACAGGAAAGCCGTTCCTTTGTTTTCATCGCAATGCTTTATACATTTACAGATCCGTTTCCACATGGACCTGCACCAGGTGAGTCCCACCTTCACCTTCACCTTGATTTTTAGGTCTTTATGGCTATCAGGACTCTGATGCTAATCTCTGAATTATGGCAAATGGCTAATTTTCAGTAGAAATTAGCAACCGGCCAAACGTAAAAGGGGTTGTCTACCGCTTTACAGCCTTTACTTAAAGCACCGCTCCAGTGTTTTATTTCAGCACGCGAGTGGCGCTTAAAACCCCTGTTGTGTATTTTATCGGCGATACTCCGGTCCCGCAGCGCTATCTTGTGACAATCACGTCTGGAAGTTAGAAATTACGTCACAAGCTCTCAATCTAACTCTATGAATGCCAGAACGAGGGTCTCATAGACTTGTATTGAGTTGTGACCTCCAGATTACTCCATGAAACATTAGCGAAGCTGGCAGGTCACAAACTACAGAAAACCACTGATGGAAGATGAAGACGCTGTAAGGTGAGTATAAGACCAGGAGCCGGGCACTTAAAGGGAACCTGTCACCAGATTTGGTGACTATAAGCTGCGGCCACCACCAGTGGGCTCTTATATACAGCATTCTAACATACTGTATATAAGAGCCCAGGCCACTGTGTAGAACATAAACATGACTTTATAATACTTACCTAAGGGGCGATGCAGACTGGTCAGATGACCGTCTCCATTCTCCGGGTGCAGCGCCTCCTCTTTTGGCCATCTTTGTCCTCCTTCTTCTGAAGCCTGGGTGCTTAATGCGTCCTACGTCATCCACACAGGCTAACATTGAGGTCCTCTGTAAAATCTGAGAACACCATTAACCCTGCAATGGATTCGGCAAAACAAATCTTTCCCAATTTTGGCTCCTGACATGGGAGTTGTTTTACTAGTACATAACTTCACTAGTGTATGCATGAGAGCAGACAGCAGCTGCAGAACTACAAGGCTCAGCATACTCCATCCCGGACTGTATGCAGTTTTTTGCCAAAAAAGAGAAAAAAAAAATGACGTGGGCTTCGCCATATTTTGTATGCTAGCCGGGTACAGCAGGCAGGTACGGGCTGCCCCCAACCCCCAGCTGCCTATTTCTACCCGGCTGGGAACCAAAAATATAGCGAAGCCCTTTTTTTTTTAATTATTTCATGAATTTCATGAAATAATTTTAAAAAAAAATGACGTGAGCTTCGCCTAATTTTGGTGTCCAGCCGGGTACAACTAGGCAGCTGGGGATTGGAATCCACAGTGAAGGGTGCCCAAGCTTTCTGGGCACCCCCACTGCGAATTGCAGTCCGCAGCCACCCCAGAAAATGGCGCTTTCATAGAAGCGCCATCTTCTGGCGCTGTATCCAACTCTTCCAGCTGCCCTGAAGCCGGGTGGCTAGCCGGGTAATAATGGAGTTAGGGCTAGCTGTATATTATCAGCTAGCCCTAAGCCCGAAATTCATGGTGTCACACCAATATTAGACATGGCCACCATGAATTTCTAGTAATGATAAAAAAAAAAAACACAACACACAGAAAAATATTTTTATTAGAAATAAAACACAACACAATTAGTGACTCCATCTTTATTGAAATAAAGAACCCCCTCCGCAGTAATCCTGGGTTAGGGTCCCGCGCCGTCCAATCCGGATCCAATATCATCTGATCGGTTTGCTGGAAGGCAAAGCGATCAGATGATGTGTCAGGATCAAGTGCCTGAATCCCATCACACATCAGCTGATTGTATAAAAGCCGATTATACAATCAGCTGATGCATCAGTAGAAAAAAAAAAAATAAAAATACATACTCACTTATGTGCTGATTACCGGCAGCTCCTGGAGCGATCGATTGGACAGGAGTATGATCCTGTCCCATCGCTGCAGGAGCGGCCGGTAATCAGCTGATGAAGTCCCCTGACAGCAGGATCAGCTGATAGCCGGCCGAAAAAGCCGGCGAGACTACGATCAGCTGATGCGTCAGGTGACTGCATCAGGTGATCCACGGCCAGGTCCTGCAAGCTTCGTGCGTGCCCCGAGGAGACTGCACACAGCCAGAGCGGCGGGACCGGGACAGGGGCTGGAAGCAAGCATGGACCCTGCAGACAGGTGAGTATGACATACACACACACATACACACTCACTCACACACTGTATATACACACACACACTGTATATATACACACACACTGTATATACACACACACACTGTATATTCACACACACACTGTATATACACGCACACACACACTGTATATACGTGCACACACACACTGTATATACGCGCGCACACACTTTCTTCCCCTGGCTGTGTAAAGGTGCTGCTGTCTCTGTGTAATTGATCTCAGTGCAGTGCACATCCACTGGGAAGAGGCAGGGAGGAGGGTTTGGGTGGGAGCAGAGTGGGTGTATTAGACACAATGGGTGTGTTAGATAAGCCAGACACCGCCCTAGAGCCACAAAGAATTCTGGAACTTGTAGGAACTGAACACAGGAAGTCAGAGGAGAGATTAACCCCATCAGAGCTGGAGCCAGCAATGACCGTGTGCTGTTAGTGCACAATGAAAGGTAATTTTGCTGAAAAACATAATAGATGTGTTGAGGGGCACATATTAGCAAGATTTATCAGGAAAAAAAAATCAGTTTTGGTAACTGGACAACTTCTTTAATATTTGGTGATCCCATTTTTCTACACACCTTCTTGTTCTTTTGCATAGCTTCCATATTAGCGCAAGCCAGTGTGGGGGAGAAGCAGACAGCACTGAGAAGACAACTGCAAAAGTACTTGCAATGAGATAAACTTCACTTCCAATGTACTATGTTAGTTCTGATCTCACTGAAAGGCTGTGAATAATGAGAGCAAAGTGTCAGTCACTACATGTCTCACACTGATAAAACTTCCTTTCATTTAAAATAAGCTCTGGAGCAAATTCTCAGGGATATTTATGTCACATTTATTGATCTTAACAGCTCATTTAGATGTGAACAAAAATGTGGACCTCTCTGGAATAAGACATCAGATATCAATGTATCATTGTATTCAAAGTTCTGTGACCTGCATGCCCCTATGGATGGCTTAGGAGGGTTGATCTTATTGACAGTTGCCTTTAAAATAAGTAAGGAACAAACATTTCTTTCTATCTATACCATGCACTTACATTTTTGGCACTTCTGGCATGCCTAAATCTCAAAATTCACACTTTTCTTTTTTTTAAATCTATAGTCATGCATTAGGCCATATAAACTGGTCAGTTTGCACTAGTATTTGTTCACCAAAACCAAAAATGATTCCAAAATATTAAAGAAGAGCAAATTTTTCTCTTATAGATTTTTCACTGATTAGGACTAGAGATGAGCGAACCGATCCCGGTTCGGCTCGCCGAACGGAGGTCTCGTTCGAGTTCGTCGAACGTTCGACGAACCGAACTCGAACTGCATAGGAAACAATGGCAGGCAATCACAAACACATAAAAACACCTAGAAAACACCCTCAAAGGTGTCCAAAAGGTGACAAACAACTCACAACACAAACACATGGGAAAGTGACAAATACATATACTCAGGGGCGTAACTACCGCGGTCGCAGGGGTCGCGATTGCGACCGGGCCCGCAGGTTAGGGGCCCGCGCTGCAGATCAGCAGCCGCTCCTGTCAGTGAGAGCGGTTCCTGCATTTTCAGTAGCAGCGGCCGGGCAGCGTGAGCTCTGCCCCCTCCAGTCTCTGCACGTGATTACTATACACTGTTCTGCCGGCCTCTGCAGGAGATATAACAGGTGAGGGCAGCAGCGCAGGCTGTATATACTCTGCCTCCCTTCCATCGCTCTGTGCAGTCACCGACAGCGTCTGATTGTTTATTTACTGATGTGCGATCATGTGGAGAGGGGTGGGCTGTGGCAGGAAAGTGCATCTGACCTTCTTTACGTTCTATGTTATCTTAATGTAATAATGTATGCTGCTTTGGACACTTTGGGATTTGGGGGGGGGGGGGATGAGGCTGATCAGGTGATGGGGGCCAGCCCACAGAATCAGGCACAATGTGAGCAGAGGGGGGGGGGGAGTGTTTGCAGCAGTTTGATGAAAGCCGCACAGCCAGGTCCTGTATCTAAATCCAGGTAAATTACTGTGCACTTCTCTGCTACATACACAGATGCCCTTGTGCACATGTGGCTTTTTTCATGCGTTTTTCCTTGCTTTTTTAATCTATAAAAGCAAGGAAAAATCATCTCAGCAAAGTCTGAGAATCCTCACTTGCTGTGCCCACGCTGTTTTTTGCAGTTTTTGTTGCTGAAAATAGAAGCAGTGTGTCAGTTGTTTCTGTATTTTTCCTGCTTTTTAACCAATTGACTTCAATGGAGTCAGTGAAAAATGCAGGAAAAAACGCATGTGTAATGCCCACGTTGAATATTTGTATGTTATATGCTTTTTTGACGTCACTGGGGCTCCCTGCAGCCATTTCCTTATCTCAGTCTTTACTGCAGGACATTGCTTCTGGGAAGTCTGGTGATATCACACGGTGAATCGAGTTCATGCCTGTGGATCACCGGGGTGTCCTGCAGATCCGCCGCCATGAACTCAGTTCACCTTGTGATGTCACCAGGGTTTCCTGCATCTAGGCCTCATGATCTTTACCACGGGACCTTGTTGCAGGGAACTCTGGTGACGGAGGTGCCCTGGTTTGTGAGGCGATCCATACTTCAGGAAACCGGGGTCATCATGGTGATGACCCAGGGTTGCCATGGCAGTGATCGGATCCCTGTGATTGCACTACAGGGACCCGATCGCCAGAGAGGGGTAAGCGATGCCTCTCCCTGCCTTCTGAATGTAGCAATCACATTGATTGCAGCATTTAGAGGGTTAAACTGCCGAGAGCGGCACGGGTACTGCTCCTGGCAGCGAGAGCCAGGACCTGGCGACCGCGGGGGTACAGCGCTTGAACCCCAATGATTGCCATGACTAAAAAACGCTCAAAAAGAAGTAGGTGAAAAAACACACAAACGCAATAAAAAATGCTCATTTTTTTCAGTTGCTTTTTTTTGTTCCAAACATGCGTTTTTATGTGCAGATTTTCTGCACATAAAAACGCAATGTGAGCACATGGCCTAAAGTAGATTTGATGCAGTATGTCCTGGGAGGGTGCTTTATCTTTACAATATGTGAGCTGACTTCAGCAGCCAATAGTTGATGGTTGGGGTGAGGAGAGCAGGCAGGGGCGTAACAATCACAGACGCAGAGATTGTTACCAGGCCCAAAGGTACAGGGGACCAGCCGACCCCAGCTCCTACTTCAGCTGGATGAGCGTCTGAGGGCTAAAATGCATCACAGCACATAGACCCGCTAGGTCCCTGCACTGCGATACACGCTGCCGGGCAAACAGTGGCTGGCAGCTGACGTCCATACCGTGACTGGGGGCAGAGCATGGTAGTACTGTCATGCTCTATAGCACGCACTCCGATGTCAGCTGCAGGCCACTCCGCGCTCGCTACAGAGGACACTTGGTGATGTGGGAGCAGAGGCAAGATGAGTAGAATTTTTTTAAAATTATTTATATTTTTTTAATTATGCATTAGAGACAGGACAGGATTTAAAACGCTACAGGTGCCCATTCATCTGACCAACGTCCGGAGGGGGGCCCAGGTCCAACTTTCGCACCGGGGCCCATCACACTCTAGTTACGCCACTGCATATACTCATGCGAAAACAAAAGAGCAGGACAAGGAAAAAGAGGAGGAGACACAGATATAGGCATGGCACGCCCTTCTAAAATCATGTAAAACACCGCAAGGTGACTCCAAGCGAAGTCTCCCTTTTTTCCAAAAATTGTGCCCCACACACACCCACCCCTTCAGTGGCAGCACTTGTGCCCCAGTTGTACACTTCACAGCTAGATTTGCATCAAACACATTCAAAAATACGCCATACTTAACCGTCCCCAGGATGACACCGGGGTAGGTAGCAAAGTCTTTCCTGATCCCAGCTCTGTGCATCTTGGATAATTTTTAAAAACAATGTAAGCAAGGGTTACTCCAAGCGGAGTCTCCCTTTTTTCCAAAAATTGGGCCACACACACACCCACCCCTTCAGTGGCAGCACTTGTGCCCCAGTTGTACACTTCACAGCTAGATTTGCATCAAGCACATTCAAAAATACGCCATACTTAACCGTCCCCAGGATGACACCGGGGTAGGTAGCAAAGTCTTTCCTGATCCCAGCTCTGTTCATCTTGGATCATTTTTAAAAAACACAGCAAGCAAGGGTTACTCCAAGCGGAGTCTCCCTTTTTTTCCCAAAAATTGGGCCCCACACACACCCACCCATTCAGTGGCAGCACTTGTGCCCTAGTTGCAAACAGGATGTTTTGATTTGCATCAAGCACATTGCAAATCCACAAGCATTTACTCTCCCCAGGATGACACAGGGGTAGTAAATTCCTTGTGGATCCATGACTTGTTCATTTTGATGAACGTTAGTCTGTCCACATTGTCACTGGACAGACGCGTGCGCTTATCTGTCAGCACACACCCAGCAGCACTGAAGACACGTTCAGAGACAACGCTGGCAGCTGGACACGACAAAATCTCCAAGGCGTAAGTGGAGAGCTCTGGCCATTTTTCAAGATTTGAAGCCCAAAATGAGCAAGGCTCCATTTGCAAAGTCATGGCATCGATGTTCATTTGGAGATACTCCTGTATCATCCTCTCCAGCCGTTGACTATGTGTCAGACTTGTTGTCTCTGGTGACCTTGCAAAGGAGGGTCTAAAAAAATTATGAAAAGATTCAATAAAATTGCTGTTACCAGCACCAGATACGGTGCTACTGGTACGGGTAGACTGTTGGAGATGACGAGACCGTCCCATGTTTGTCAAGTTACAACTGGGAGATTCACTCCCTGCACCTGCATGGTTGTTTGGTGGAAAAGCCGAGCTAAGATCGAGTAACAGCTTCTGCTGATACTCCTGCATACGTGCGTCCCTTTCTATGGCTGGAATGTCACAAAATTTGGACTTGTACCGGGGATCTAATAGTGTGGCAAGCCAGTAGTCATCATCACTTCTAATTTTGACAATACGAGGGTCATGTTGGAGGTAGTGCAGCAAGAAGGCACTCATGTGTCTTGCGCAGCCATGCGGACCAAGTCCACGCTGTGTTTGTGGCATAGAGGTGCTAACCGTTCTTTCTTCCTCTGACATCTCCCCCCAACCTCTTTCAACTGAAATTTGACCAAGGTCTCCCTCATCCTCTGAGTCTTCCATGTCCATGGACAGTTCGTCCTCCATTTCTTCATGTTCTCCTGCACCTTCCTCAACATTTCGCCTGCTACCATGCGCCCTTGTTGATCCCTGTCCCCCATGCCTGCCGCGTTGGTGATGATGAACGTCTGGACCTTGGTGATGTTGTTGTGTCTTGCGCATATGAATCCTCCTGTAGTTCCTCCCCTTCCTATTGTCCCACCCCCTGACTCCGAATAGTGTTTAGCGTGTGCTCCAGCATGTAAATGACTGGAATTGTCATGCTGATAATGGCATTGTCAGCGCTAAACATATTCGTCGCCATGTCGAAACTGTGCAGAAGGGTGCATAGGTCCTTGATCTGAGACCACTCCATCAGGGTGATCTGCCCCACCTCTGCATCTCGTTGGCCCAGGCTATACGTCATGACGTATTGCACCAGGGCTCGGCGGTGCTGCCACAGTCGCTGTAACATGTGGAAAGTCGAATTCCAGCGTGTCGGCACATCGCATTTCAGGCGATGAAACGGCAGGCCGAAAGACTTCTGGAGCGATGCAAGTTGCTCAGCTGCGGCGGTTGAACGGCGGAAGTGAGCAGACAGTTTTCGTGCCCTGGTCAGAAGGCCATCTAGGCCGGGATAGTGTGTTAAAAATTGCTGGACAACAAGGTTCAACACGTGAGCCATACAAGGCACGTGTGTCACCTTGCCCAGGTGAAGGGCCGCACCCAGGTTTGCAGCATTGTCGCACACGGCCTTACCAGGCTGCAGGTTGAGTGGAGACAATCATTTATTAAACTCGGACCGCAGAGCTGACCACAACTCCTCAGCTGTGTGACTCCTATTCCCAAGACATGTCAAGCTAAAGACCGCCTGATGCCGTTGCGCTCTGCTGCCAGCATAGTAATGAGGGGTGCGTGATTCCTTCTGCGCAGTGAGAACGCTGGTGGCCTGACCAGGCAGGCTTGGGGCGGAGGTGGAGGACCCAGATGAGGTGGAGGAGGCAGAAGCAGTGGCGGAACTTGGACAGACAGAGGATTGACACACAAGTCGTGGGGACGGCAAGACTTGTGCAGCAGACCCTTCACCATCTATCACCATAGTTACCCAGTGCCCAGTCAGCGACATGTAACGTCCCTGTCCATACTTACTGGTCCAAGTATCGGTGGTGAAATGCACCCGTTCACACACAGAGTTTCTCAAGGAAGCGGTGATGTTGTGTGCGACATGCTGGTGTAGCGCGGGCACACCTTTCTTAGAGAAGTAGTGGCGACTGGGCATCTGGTACTGGGGCACAGCGACAGACATAAGGTCTCTAAAATCCTGTGTGTCCACCAGGCGGAAAGGGAGCATTTCGGTAGCCAAGAGCTTAAAGAGGGATAAAGTCAACCTCTTAGCTTTGTCATGGGTCGCAGGAAATGGCCTTTTATTTGTCCACATCTGAGGGACAGAGATCTGGCTGCTGTGTGTAGACTGTGTTGAGTAGGGTGTCCCTGGAAAAATGCAGGTTTGAGAGGAAAGTGCAGGCGGAGACATGATGTTGCGTTCATCCAACGTTGGTGCTATCGATGTCTGAGAGAGCTGTACACACGCACTTGTTTCCCCTTCCAAACCAACTGACGACCTACCAAGCAAACTGCCTGTTGCGGTTACAGTGGTGGAAGTTGTGCGTGGAAAACCATGTGTGACAGCTGTCCCCACAGACCTAGAAGATGAAGTGCACGCGGATGCACTGGAAGGGGCAGGCGGTGGATGGTTCGCTCCGCTAGGCCGCATTGCAGCACGGTGAGCTTCCCACTGGGACATATGATATTTATTCATGTGACGATTCATGGAAAGTTGTCAAACTGCTGAGGTTTTGCCCTCTACTAACAGAATCACGACAAATTTTACAGATCACATAATTTGGGCGATCTTTTGTTATGTCAAAAAAGGACCAGGCTAGGCAAGGCTTAGAGGGCATGCGACATGCTGAGCCCCCCCGACTAGTGCTCAGAGGCAGAGTGGTGGCTGAGGATGCAGTTGTAGACGTGCTACCAGTGCTCCGACTCTGTCCAGGAAGGCGCAAGGTAACTTCGTCGTCGGTTGCATCCTCCTCCACCGCCTCTGTTGACCTCCTCGAGTGCCTGACTGTGGGTTGACAGTAGGTTGAATCTAGAACTTCCTCATCAATTGTTGTGTTTGCACTCCCCTCACCCTCAGACCGAGCCTCTTCTTGCCCTGACCGAATATTTAAGTTGTCATCCCAATCTGGTATCTGCGTCTCATCGCCATCAGCATGGTCCTCATTGTCTATAACAACAGGTGTTACAGTTTGTGAAAAAGGGTCAACATTATGCTCAGAAACTTGGTCCTCACGGCCTGAATCAGAGTCACAAAGGTTCTGGGCATCACTGCAGACCATTTCCTGGTCTGTACTCACTGTAGCTTGGGAGCAGACCTCTGATTCCCAGGCTATAGTGTGACTGAACAGCTCTGCAGACTCAGCCATCTCAGTTCCACCATACTGTGCAGGGCGGATGGAGACTTCAGAGCTGGGAGAAAGGAAGTTTGATTGGTATGACAACTCCAAGGACTGGTGTTTTTTGGATGCGGTAGTTGAGGTGGCGGAGAGGGCACTTGTTGGACCACTTGAGATCCATTCAAGCATTTTCCTTTTTTGGCCATCATCTACCTTTGTTCCAGTTGTTCGTGTCCGTAAAAAAGGGAGCACATCGGATTGTCCACGGTAAGTGGTAGACATCTTACTTTTGCTGGTAGATGGTCTATCTTCAGCAGATGTTAATGGAGATTTGCCACCTTCCCCACGGACAAACCCTTTTTTTCCTTTTCCAACACGCCTCTTCCCCTTTCAACCAGCATCTGTCATTTTGCCACTCATTTTGATTGCGACAAGATTGTGCACTTAAAATGTGGTAGTAAAAATTGAGAGGTGGTGTAGATTGCAGCGGTGGTCTAGCTTTATTAACAGCAGAATAAACAACAATAATTATCCCTGACAATGCAACTACGGCCCTTAAACTGGCAGCATAAATTGCTAGTATAATAGCTTTGTAACAATGAGCTTGGATGTTCAATGCAGAGGTGCTGCAAATATCTTTGCACTAGTGGGACAATACCGAAGTCCAACAGCCACGTTTAGGATGCCACTAAGTTCACTCAGTGTTTGCTAGTATAATGGCTTAGTAACAATGAGTTTGAGTGTGCAATGCAGGCAGACGTGCTGCAAATATCTTTGCACTAGTGGGACAATACCGAAGTCCAACAGCCACGTTTAGGATGCCACTAAGTTCACTCAGTGTTTGCTAGTATAATGGCTTTGTAACAATGGGCTTGAGTGTGCAAAGGGCAGGAGGGTACAGTGGCGGGGTTGTGGGTCTCTGGGTAGAGGAAAGGAAGCCTGCCTTTCTCTCCCTCCTAATGGGGAAATGCAGCGAGGAAATCCCTGACCTTAGCTACACAGACGCTGTCATCTTGTGTAGCTGTTAAACTCTGTTTTCACGGACCTGTCACCTATGGCTCTGACCCTGCCGGTATTAGCCCTTAAAAGGACTGATAGAAACTTCTATCCCTATTCTGTACAGCGCTGTGTATAGAGCGTACACAGCAGTATCGGAGATAGGAGCTGCGTCAGTTGTGACTGACACCAAGGACGCAGAAGGCAGATAATGGAGTGCTAGAGGAAAATGTCCGTTTTTATAATGCAGGGACATGTGACATGGACATCCTATCACACACACAGTTGCTTCTCTGGCTAAAAGTCCACTTAGCTGTGTGTGTGTCTGGGATTGGCTGACATGTTGGCCCGCCCCACTACACGCGCGCTTAGGGAAGGAAGACAAGGAAAAAAAATGGCGATCGCCATTATCCATACAGCAGTGATCTGAATGCGCTTGTTCCCGCACACTATACACTGAAATGTCATAATAGTGTGAGTCACAGAGTGACTTACACTATTACAGCGGAAAGCCAGCTAGGAATTAGCTGGTCTTTTTGCTGCTAGAACCGTTCTCGAACGCATCTAGAACTATCGAGCTTTAGCAAAAAGCTCGAGTTCTAGTTCGATCTAGAACAGCCCCCAAAAATCACTCGAGCCGCGAACTGGAGAACCTCGAACCGCAAACCGCGCTCAACTCTAATTAGGACATGCTGATTTTGGTTTCACAATAAAAATCCTGACCAAAAAAAATATGAATGGACCCCAAAATGGAATTCAAACTGTTTTGTATTCAATAAAAAGTTTGGAGTGTGCATGGCTTCAGGACATCTGTCAATTTCAAAATTAAAAGGGCTCATTCACTTTTAACATGTTCAGTGCAACATTTTAGTAGTCTATAATAGTAGTATAAAACAATTTATCCAAACAGACATTTTTGGGGTCAAGTTCATTCCACCAGCTTACATATGTATTGGTACAACTGATGGGAAAATGCATCAGAAGAAAACTTTTCCAGAACTCTTGTATGTCCAGATTTTCCCATTCTTATTCTTAGTGAAGGATCTTTAATAAACTTTTCCATTGCATCAGAAAAAGGTTCATGTGAAGGCGCACATAAAAACCCTGTGACGTTATCGACAACAGACTCCAGGGGACCGCCTGAGTTAACCGCTATTACTGGACAGTACATGTACATAGCTTCTACTGGGACAATACCAAAATGTTCATTGCTTGGAGTATATAATATACATATGCAATTCTGAAGAAGACAAAGTTTTTGTTTTTGAGAAAAAGATCTTAAGAAAGAAACATGGTTGCTAATGTCATATTTAACTGCAAGATCATTTAGTTCTTGATAATGCTCAACATTCTCTGTCACTCTTTCATCATATCCCCCTGCCACCACAAGATGGACCTTCTCCCAGTCCTGCAAGCTCACTTTTTCACGAAGAGTACACAAAGATTCCAGTGCAAGGTTAAGGTTTTTCTTTCTTTCATATCTGTTGATTGAAAGAAATACAGCTTTCCTCTTTGCAGGTACAAGTTCAGTCAGACCTTCAGAAACACCCGGCTGGAAGTTGTCAACATTCAATGATGGATACAAAACATCTGGCTCTATATCAGATAATGATGTAAATGTGTCTTTAAAGATTTTAGCAGTGAACTGACTATTGACTAGAATGCAGTCTGCCATGCCAGTAGTCTTTTCTTCCACCCAGTCAATGGGAGCTCTATAGATCTTCTTAGCCACTGATATCCTCTGAGTAAGTAGCTGGTCTGGAAAATGGCAATAAAACAAAACACGTTTCCGATTTCTGGCCAGTTTAAAGATAGGAATGCAGGCAGACACCTGGAGAAAAGCAACATAAAAAAACAAGAGACAAAGTTTTGTAATCATATGTACTAAGCACTATATTCACATTTATTTTTTTTGTCTTGTGGTAAATATTTGCTAATACATCAACAAATAGTTTTATGCGTTTTTGATGCGCTTTTTTTTCCATACACTTGAATAGTTAAAAAAACACTACAGAAATGCTAAAAGAATGAACATGCTCCAGATTTGAACAAACTGCTCTGAGCGTTCAAAGACAAAAGGTAAAAAAAAAAAAAGCCCCGTGCGCATGAGATTCCAGAAATCTCACTCATCTCAATGGTACTTTAACCCCTTCACGACCTTTGACTGATCTTTCCGTCATGGAGCGTGTCACGTTAAGCCCCGCCCCCTGCCGCGGGCAGGATGCGGCGATCCGTACACATATCAGCTGTTTTCAACAGCTGACATGTGTGCCTGCATGTTACGAGTGGAATCGCATTCCACCAGTAATATTAACCCCTTACATCTCGCTGCCAAAGTCTGGCAGCGAGATGTATATACGCGCGGTCATGATTTTCACTTACCGCCGCCCCCACCGGAAGTCACGTGAGTGACCACGTGACTTTCGGTGGTTGCCATGGTAGCACAGGGTCATGTGATGACGCCTGCAGCTATGACGAGTCACTTTCGTTTTCACTCGGCCCAGAGGCCAGTGAAGCAGGAAGTGACCGTATCTGCTGTTTACAACTGTATAGCTGTGATCAGCAGATAGTGCAGAGCGATCGGATTGCTGATCGCTATAGCCCCCTAGTGGGACTAGTAATATAAAGTAAAAAAAAATGTTTTAAAAAATAAAAAAAATAAAAATACCTAAAAGTTCAAATGACCCCCCCTTTCACCCTATTGAAAATTATAGGGTTAAAAAAAAAATAAATATAGACATATTTGGTATCGCTGTGTTCAGAAATGCCCGATCTATCAAATTATAAAATCAATTAATCTGATTGGTAAACGGCGTAGCAGCAAAAAAAAAAATCCAAACGCCAAAATTACGTTTTTTGGTCGCCGCACGTTTTACGCAAAATGCAATAACAGGCGATCAAAACGTAGCATCTCCGCAAAAATGGTACCATTAGAAACGTCAGCTCGAGACGCAAAAAATAAGCCGTCACTGAGCCATAGATCCCAAAAAATGAGAATACTACGGGTTTCGGAAAATGGCGCAAAACGTACGCCACTTTTATTGGACAAGCTTGTGAATTTCTTTTAACCCTTTAGATACAAGTAAACCTATACATGTTTGTCGTCTACAAACTCGCACCGACCTCAGGCATCATACCCGCACATCAGTTTTACCATATAGTGAACACTGTGAATAAAATATCCCAACAACTATTGTGCCATCACACTTTTTTTGCAGTTTTTCCACACTTGGAATTTTTTTTGCTGTTTTCCAGTACACCATATGGTAAAGCTTATGGTTTCATTTAAAAGTACAACTTGTCCCGCAAAAAACAAGCCCTCATATGGCAAGATTGACGGAAAAATAAAAACGTTACGGCTCTCGGAAGAAGGGGAGCAAAAAACAAAAACGCAAAAACGGAAAGTGCCCGGGGGCTGAAGGGGTTAAAGGAGTTGCACAATACTTGGACAAACCCTTCTCATTCCACATGCACGCACACCCATAAAATAAAGCCTATACTCTCCTCCAGTGCCAGCAGAGTTCCCGGGGCCCACGTGACATTATCATCACATGTGAGCCCATTGACCAATCTGCGCTAGTTTCCTTCTCCTCACCTTCAGACATTTAAAGTGTAACCGTCATTTTAATTTTTATTTCATAAATCAATAGTACACAGGAAAAAGAAGCAACTTTGTAATATACTGTATCTCATCAGACAAATTTGCTTCTTTCTCTCCCAGAATTGACCAGTCATTATCAAAATTCTCAATTCTGGAGGTAAAATTTGTGTTCAGTTAAGACTTTCCCATTATTGAGATAGGAGATTGCAGTTGTTACTGAGGAGATTCTATGACAATGGGAGGAGCGAGGAGCTAGAGGCAGAAGGAGGAGCTATAGGCAGAGCTCCACCCCCTCCTCCCTTTTCTATCTACATAGAATCTATTAATTCCAAAAGTAAAATGGCGCTCCTTCCCTTCCGAGCCCTGCCGTGTGCCCAAACAGTTGATTTTCACCACATGTGAGATATCGTCGTACTCAGGAGAAATTGCACAATAAATTGAATGATGCAATTTCTCTTGGTATACCTGTAAAAATGCAAAACTTGGGGCTAAAGAAACATTTTTGTGGGAAAAAAAATACTTCTCAAATGTGGTTTTTAGTACTTTGAGAGGTGCAGTTTTTAGAACGGTGTCCCTTTTGGGTATTTTCTATCACCTAGGCATCTCAAAGTCGCTTCAAATGTGATGTGGTACCTAAAAAATGGTTTTGTAAATTTTGTTGGAAAAATGAGAAATTGCTGATAAATGTTGAACCCTTCTAACTTCCTAAAAACATAAAATTATGTTTCAAAAACAGTGCTGATGTGAAGTAGACATGTGGGAAATGTTATTTATTCACTATTTTGTGCGATATATAACTCACTAGTTTAAGGGTAAAAAAATTCTAAGTTTGAAAATTTGCGACATTTTCTAAATGTTCTCCAAATTTCCAATTTCACAAATAAATGCAAAAAAATTAGTCTAATTTTACCACTATCATGAAGTACAATATGGCACAAAAAACAATGTCAGAATCACTGGGGTCCATTGAAAAACTGCAGAGTTTTTCATATAGTGACACTGGTCATGAAGGTGAAAACAGGCTGGCAGTTAAGGGTTAACAATAACTACTCCACTTTCAAGATTTTCCTGTGTTTGCTGCTTTGCACCTGCTCCAACCTTACCTGTTTCTCTAAGGATGATCTGACTTACCTGATCACAAAACACAACATCAAATGCTTCTCCACTGAGGAAGACTATGTAGAAAGCCAGAAATATCATTCGAATGTACGCACATAGAGCGAAAAATCTACCAAAAAAGTTTCGAGGAAGCCAATCTCCACAGCATCTAATTGGGATTCCTGAATCTATTGTCTCTGAGAAACAATGCTTCACATCATAATGTGCTGTCCAGATTTGAACTCGACAACCACGTGATTTAAGTGCAAGTGCAGCATCAACAACCAGTCTTTCAGCTCCTCCAATTCCAAGGTCTGGATGAATAAACAGCACAGACGGTTCCATTGTATCAGCGTATAATCTGCAATAAAATAAATATCCCATTTATTAGGTTATTTAATCCAATTTACAGAAAAAGTAAAAACACAAGACAGAACTGCAGCAAAAGAGCATATGGGGACCCAGCTACATAGCAAGCCAATGGCTAACTGACACAGCACCTAATCCGCCAACCACCCAACACTGCAGTGCTTCACTGTACAGGACTACTGAGGGAGTATATAGGGACCCAGCTATATAGTAAGCCATTGGCTGGAGGCTGGCTCACTCAGCAGCTAATCCTCCAACCACCCCCACTGCAGTGCTTCACTGTACAGGACTCTATTGAAGGAGTATAAGGGAACCCAGCTATATAGGAAGCCAATGGCTAACTGACACAGCAGCTAATCCGCCAACACTGCAGTGCTTTACTGTACAGGACTCTATTGAAGGAGTATATCGGGACCCAGCTACATAGGAAGCCATTAGCTGGAGGCTGGCTCACTCAGCAGCTAATCCTCCAACCACCCAACACTGCAGTGCTTCACTGTACAGGACTCTATTGAAGGAGTATATCGGGACCCAGCTACATAGGAAGCCATTAGCTGGAGGCTGGCTCACTCAGCAGCTAATCCTCCAACCACCCAACACTGCAGTGCTTCACTGTACAGGACTCTATTGAAGGAATATATGGGGACCCAGCTATATAGGAAGCCATTAGCTGGAGGCTGGCTCACTCAGCACCTAATCCTCCAACCACCCCCACTGCAGTGCTTCACTGTACAGGACTACTAAGGGAGTAAATGGGGACCCAGCTATATAGTAAGCCATGGGCTGGAGGCTGGCTCACTCAGCAGCTAATCCTCCAACCACCCCCACTGCAGTGCTTTAGGCTATGTTCACACTAGAAAAATGATTTTTCTTAAGAAATTTCTTAAGAAATTTCTTAAGAGTGCACCTGTGTTAAAAAACGCACCAAAAACGCACCTGCGTTTTTGCCGCGTTTTCGGTGCGTTTTTGGTGCGTTTTCGGTCCGTTTTTGGTGCGTTTTTACCGCTGGTTGCTCCCTGCGTTATTGTGCCAATTATCTATGGCAAAAAACGCAGTTAGCTGCAGAAAAGAAGTGACATGCTCATTCTTTTTCTTAAGAAAATCTACTGAAAGAATTTTCTTAAGAAAAAAACGCAGTGTGTGCACAGCTAATTTTTTTTGCCATAGGTTTTGCTGGGGAATGTCTGCAGAAAGGTTACAAGAATTTCTCAAGAAATTTCTGCAGCAAAAACGGACCCAAAACGGACCCAAAACGCAGGTAAAAAACGCAGTGTGTGAACATAGCCTTACTGTACAGGACTCTATTGAAGGAGTATATGGGGACCCAGCTACATAGCAAGCCAATGGCTAACTGACACAGCAGCTAATCCGCCAACACTGCAGTGCTTCACTGTACAGGACTCTATTGAAGGAGTATATGGGGACCCAGCTACATAGGAAGCCATGGGCTGGAGGCTGGCTCACTCAGCAGCTAATCCTCCAACCACCCCCACTGCAGTGCTTCACTGTACAGGACTCTATTGAAGGAATATATGGGGACCCAGCTATATAGGAAGCCATTAGCTGGAGGCTGGCTCACTCAGCACCTAATCCTCCAACCACCCCCACTGCAGTGCTTCACTGTACAGGACTACTAAGGGAGTAAATGGGGACCCAGCTATATAGTAAGCCATGGGCTGGAGGCTGGCTCACTCAGCAGCTAATCCTCCAACCACCCCCACTGCAGTGCTTTACTGTACAGGACTCTATTGAAGGAGTATATGGGGACCCAGCTACATAGCAAGCCAATGGCTAACTGACACAGCAGCTAATCCGCCAACACTGCAGTGCTTCACTGTACAGGACTCTATTGAAGGAGTATATGGGGACCCAGCTACATAGGAAGCCATGGGCTGGAGGCACACTCAGCAGCTATTCCTCCAACCACCCCCACTGCAGTGCTTCACTGTACAGTACTCTATTGAAGGAGTATATGTGGACCCCGCTACATAGGAAGCCATTGGCCGGAGGCACACTCAGCAGCTAATCCTTGCGACCACCTCCCCCCACGTCAGTGCTTCACTGTACAGGACTACTGAGGGAGTATATGGTATTACATGTATCTCATGGTTCAGGCAGCATAACACTGATGACAGATTCCTCTTGGCTACCTTCCCACATGGGCTACTTGGGTTACCATTGTTTATTTTTTTTGTGTTTTTCATGCAGAGTTCGTCACTTTTTGGTATGTCATTTTTAAATAAAGCTGCTTTGTGTTTGATACTTACTGATATTTGGATTTGACAAAACTTTATTGATACAGTCGTTCAGCATTATTTTTTACCTGTGGATTTTTGGTATCTAATGCAAATCTATTGGGGAAACTCTGCATACCCACAAGAGAATTAGGCATGTGGCGGACATCAACACACAGGTCAGTTTACTCATTGTCAAAGGAGCAGAGCGGGCATGAAATTTCTAAAAATGCCATACACTTTACTGGAACTGTAAGACGCTGTCTATTTTAGTGTCTAAAACTTCCTATAAACTTACAGCGGGAATTTATCTGTTGACTTCGCAATCTTCAAACTACTGACAAGAAATAAGTGGCTGGGCAAATGTGCAACTGGTCTCGAGATTGTAGGGGCAGCAAATAGAACTTAAGAAAAAAAACAACTTGTATAATTTCTGGTGTTTAAATTGGCAAATCAGTGTGATAAAAGACTGAGCTTTTATGAGATATCTCCTAACGGTCACTTAGGACACGTACACAATACAGCGTTAGAGGAGCGCCTGAGCCAGCTACAATTTCCTCATGTTGGCTCCAGATTTAGTTACCAGAATAGATCCGTGGATCCTGGACGCTCCCCCAGCAATCCGGGCTCACACTGCGATTCCCCCAACATGCTAGAGAGCGTAAGGCTACTTTCACACTTGCGTTGAACGGCATCCATCACAATGTGTTGTGTAGAAAAAAAAAGGCGTGCACACTAAATTGAGGGTGAGGTACTAGTGATTGGGGAGACCCCACTGGTATAAGTATAAAGGTTACACTGCACACTCAAGTAGTATATAAATAATGAATGTATTTAGATTAAAAAAAGCCAAGCAAAGGAAGTGAACTCGTCGGCGTTCACACAGGCTCAGATTACATGCCTCAGGCATTCAGGATACAATATCTATCATTTTCAGCTAAACCTATAGCCACAGCTACTTCTCTGGGATTCTGAACCAATCTGGGCAGCAAACTCTGTGAATAAGGCCGTTGGCTGAAACGTCAGAGATTACATATCTGCCATTACGAGTTCACTTCCTTTGCTTGGCTTTTTTGAATCTAAATAAATTCATTATTTATATGCTACTTGAGTGTGCAGTGTAACCTTTATACAATGTGTTGTGTAACGCATGTGACGGATGCCTTGCAAAAAGTGTGATAATAAAGGCAACGGTTCCAGTGAAATAACGTGTTGCGTTAAGTTTTCTTTAGCCGAGAGAGAGCCCTAATCTTCGCCGCACACACCCCGACACTACCGCCCACATTTTCACTGCACACATCCCGACACTACAGCCCTCATCATCACTGCACACAGCCCTCATCATCACCGCAGACATCCCTGCACTACAGGCCTCATCATCACCGCACACACCCCGACACTACCGCCCACATCATCACTGCACACACCCCGACACTACCGCCCACATTTTCACTGCACACATCCCGACACTACCGCCCTCATCATCACTTCACACAGCCCTCATCATCACCGCAGACATCCCTGCACTACAGGCCTCATCATCACCGCACACACCCCGACACTACCACCCACATCATCACCGCACACCCCGGCACTACCACCTACATAACCGCACGCACGCACGCACTACCGCCTTCATCATCATCGCGCACACACCAGCATTACCTCAGTGACGTTTCCGCTGACAGCACGATTCACTTCAGTTGCTGCGTGGAGCTCACAGGAGCGGCGGTGTTCTACTGAAGCTCCTGTCAGCATCATGTAGCAGAGCTGGATGCGTCGCAGGACCTCGTGTGGATTACGCCGGACCTGGGGATTTTAATAAAGTGGTGAAAGAGGGTGGTTTTTTGTCTTTTATTCCAAATAAAGGATTTTTTCGGGTGTATGTGTTTATTTACTTTCACTTACAGGTTAATCATGGAATGTGTCTCATAGACGCCTGCCATGATTAACCTAGGACTTAGTGGCAGCTATGGGCTGCTGCCATTATCTCCTTATTACCTCGATTGCCACCGCACCAGGGCAATTCGGGATGAGCCAGGTAGAGTCCCGAGACTGTCGCATCTAATGGATGCGGCAATTCCGGGCGGCTGCTGGCTGATATTTTTAGGCTGGGGGGCTACCCTTAACATGGGGCTCCCCATCCTGAGAATACCAGCCTTCAGCCGGGTGGCTTTACCTTGGCTGATATCAAAATTGGGGGGGACCGCACGCCGTTTTTTTAATTATTTATTTATTGTACTGCACGATATAGACCCGCCCACCGACGGCTGTGATTGGTTGCAGTGAGACAGCTGTCACTCAGCGTGGGGGAGGAACTGCAACCAATCATAGGCGCCGGTGGGCGGGGGAAGCAGTGAATACTAGATGGAATAATGAGCGGCTGGCTTTTTCAAAAGAGGAAAAGCCGCCGGAGCTTTGTGCCAACTGTGCAGCGTCGCACCCGTGATCGGTGAGTATGAGAGAGAGGGGGGGAAGAGAGACCAAAGTGATTTTAAACGATTTCGATCATTCTGCTGGACATGCTGAGCATGCGCAGTAGAACGTGACGGAATCCGCCGCTATAGACAATCATTAGACACCGTGGCGGATTCCAACGAAATCCGTCAAGGTGCGCTATTTTAACGACACAAAAAACGCTACATGCAGCGTTCCTTCCGCCCGACGCAGCATCAAAATAACACAGCGGATGCAACGCAAGACCATCCGTTGCTATCCGTAGCTAATAGAAGTCTATGAGGAATAAAACGGATGCCGTCCAACGCAAGTGTGAAAGTAGCCTAAGGTTGCAGAACACTGCAAAAGTCTTTCTGATGCAGAGAACAGAGGCCATCACTGGGCTCGGACTCCATTGTTTTCTGTACACTCACTGATCATTGCATTTTCCCCTTTGTTTACGGCGGAACAGCAACCTACATATGTGCAAAGTGTCTTTATAGAGGTCTGTAAGGGAGATGGAGGCCAAGGAGCTGGCACATGTGCAGGGAAGAGCACAGGAGTAAGATTTACTTCTCATATTAATGGATGTCACTCACTCAGCATAACTAATAGCGGTGATGACAATCCTGATACTAGCGCGGTATAGATTACCTACCTACAAGGGCACAGCGCTCTATTGCCTCCTGGTTGCACTGGCAATGCGCTCGGATGATTGGCACGGACGTGCTGCAGCCCTGAACAATCCCATGATGCTCTGCGGCATTGGCGGAACACGGCTGCCTGCGTACAGCCAGCGTCAGAGGGGCACATGGCGGCTGTATAGCAAACTAGTGCATACTTGTTACCAGGGCCAGCAGCCCCCTTTCAGGTGGCCAGTAACCTAGGCACTGAGCAGTAACCTATATTAACACTAGAAGTCCCAGGAATTTCGAGCTCCATAGGGTTCCAATGGTAGAAATGTCAAATGACCCCTCTCTGGGACTTCTAGTGTTAAACAGCCGTCTATTCATGAGCATTTATTATTAGGAGGTGAGCGGCAAAGTTACTGATTTGTATAGGCACGCTGTAATGTACCCCTGGAGACAGCCTGTAAAGTGATGGAATATACAAGGCCATGGGGTAGCAGGATTCGGGACATATCTGTCCAGTAACGGCAATGGGAAAGACGGCGAAGTAAAAAAGACTTTGCCAATAACAACCCAGCAGAAAAGCTGTAAAGCGTCCTGCGGGAGAGAGCAATGTGTTCTATCAGTCAGAGACCCCCATGGGTGTCCACAGGCCTAAATCAATGGAATCCCAGAGCCATCAGGAAGCGGTCTGTGTACTCACGCTGGGAATACGAGCGGTCATGGTCCGGACTCCACACTCACATTATGCCAGCCTGGTGCTTTACAATCGCTGACGTGTCCTAAGCCCAAAAGGCATAGCGTACACAACTGGTGAGTAGACATTCTGTGTCTGCAGTCCACCAGCCATTAAATCAGAGGCATTTACAACTGTCTGTAATTACACTTAGTCTCCGATAAAATGGCTGCCGCCGCCAACGTGTACGAGTCCAGTGGAGACAAAAAACTGAAATTACGTTACCTCTACTGAAATGGGCAGTGGTGACGTTCTTGGCTGTGATTGGCTGCCGCTGGCTTTCCGGTGACGTGTCCCCCTCATTGGCGTAGAAACGTGACGCCGCTCTGCTCATTTTGTAAGCTGAGAGAGAAAGTGAGTGGCTTCATCGTCCCGTCAGCACAATGGTGAGTGACAGGGTCAGTCATGGTGGCTCCTTGTACGTCCAGCAGTAACTGAGGCCGCCTTCTGGCTCTCCGTCATGGCTTGCACCTTTACCGGACTGATAAATGGAAACATGGGGCGAGAGAGTCTCTGGTTTTGGGTTGGTTGCCACTCTCAGTAGTGAACATGCACTGCTCCGGGAGACTGTGGCCTTGAGCTGCGCTAGGTGGTAATGGTGCCCATAGGCGTGAGGGCGATGGTTGTGGCCGGGCACCTATGTGTCATGGTAATAGGGCACCCGGTAGGGCTGCATTCACACTGCGCAGCCGTAAGTGACCGGTAACGTGTGCACATGCCCGCTGCACAGTCTGCCATACAGCGCGGCTATGTGCCCACGCTACAGGATTTATCGCGGATTTGACGCGGATTTTGACGCGGATTTAGCGCGGATTTGCCGAAAATCTGCAGCACAGCTACTCCCCAGCCATTTCAATGGCATTTTGGAAATGCTGTGCCCATGCTGCGGATTTTTCCGCTGCGGATTTTGCCGCGGATTTTGATGCGGAACAAACTGCAGCATGTCAATTGTTTGGTGCGGATTTGGTGCGGATTTTCTGTTTTGAATGGGGAAAAAAAAAAAAATAAAATCCGCATCAAAATCCGCGGCAAATCCGCGGCAAATCCGCGGGTGCGGATTTGCCGCGAAAGTTGCGGATTTTCAGGCAAAAAAATCCGCAGGGACCTTTTACTGTGGACACATAGCCTTACTCAACTGAGCATGCGCAGTTGTGTAAAAAAAAATGGATGCGTCACAGGAATCCGTCAAATGATGGATTCCGCCACCATAGGCTTCCATTATAAAAATGACGGATGTCGACGGAATCCAGCACATTGCGGGTTTTTTTTTTTTTTTTTTGACGCTCAGGGAAGCGCAGATAAACTCTACATGCTGTGTTCTTTCCGCCCGTCCGATGCAACGCAGCATCGGCCGGCGGATGCAATGCAGGACCGTCAGTCGCAATGCGTCGTCCATACAAGTCTATGGGAAGCAGTGGAATCCCGTTAATGGATTCTGCTGTTTTCCAAAATGGCGGATTGCGACTGCAGGAAAAAAAATGCAAGTGTGAAACTAGCCTTACCCGATTTCTGATTATCTGGTCAGATCGGAGCACTTTGCTCCACCTCTCCCTTTCACAAGGGCCATAGAGAAGGCAGTCAACACCCCTGAGCCCCGGGATTCCCATGAGGCATTACCAGTGGCAAAATCTACTTTGGCGAATGCTTAGTGAATAGCAATAACTTCTAGATCATCCATTTTTTTTTTTTTTTTTTTTTTTTTTTTTTTTTTTTTTTTTATATATGTTAGCCTGTCACCTGGATTTTCCTGTATAACCTGCGGCCACCACTGGTGATCCCCAATAATCTTTATTTCTATAGCACCAACATATTCTTCAGAGGTTCATATACAAACTAATATTTAGCATTATAGAGTACTGTATATAAGTGCCCAGGCCGCTCTGTAGAATATAAAAACAGTCAATCAGATCAGTACACGGTGTAGCGGCAAAAAAAGTCCAAATACCAAAATTACAATTTTTTTTTTTTTTTTATTTTGTCGCCTCAAATTTTGCGCAAAATGCAATAACAGGTGATCAAAACGTAGCGTCTGCGCAAAAATGGTACGGTTATTAACAACTTGAGATGCAAAACATAAGCCGTCACTGAGCCATAGAGCGCAGAAAGTGGCGCTAAACGTACACCACTTTTTATGACAAACTTCTGAGGGTTTTTGTAAGGGTATGTGCGCACGTTGCTTTTTACCTGCTTTTTACCTGCTTTTTTGCTGCTTTTTCTTCTGCGCTGTTTAATGCCAAAATGGATGTGTTCTTCTATTCAAGCAAAGTCTATGGGAATTTGGGTTTCTTGTTCACACTGTTGTTCAAAATGCTGCCTTTTTGTGGCAGAACTTTGGTCAAAAACTCAGCTTTTCAAAGAAGCAACATGTCAATTGTTTTTGCCATTTGGGTTTTGCACTGCAAAGCTGAGTTTTTGACCAAAGTTCTGCCACAAAAAGGCAGCATTTTGAACAACATAGTGTGAACAAGAAACCCAAATTCCCATAGACTTTGCTTGAATAGAAGAACACATCCATTTTGGCATTAAACAGCGCAGAAGAAAAAGCAGCAAAAAAGCAGGTAAAAAGCAACGTGCGCACATACCCTAACCCCTTAGATAAAAGTAAACCTATTCATATTTAGTGTCTATGAACTCGCACTGACCTTAGCATTACACCCACACATCAGTTTTACCATATAGTGAACACTCAATAAAATATCTCAAAAACAATAGTGCAATAACACTTTTTTGCAGTTTTCCAGCACATTATATGGTAAAACTCACGGTTTCATTTAAAAGTACAACTTGTTCTGCAAAACAACGAGCCCTCACATGACCATATTGACTGAACAATGAAAAAAGTTACATCTCTCGGAAGAATGTAAAAAAAAAACAACAAACGGCACAAATCAGGTGAGCAGTATAATGTTGAGACAACCTGATTCCAGTGATGTATCACTTAGTTCATTCGGTGCAGCAGTTATGATACAATTGGAGTTCTTAGGTGTAGTATGAAGCAGAGCTCAGAAAGTTGCCCACACCACAACTCTGTACATGGTGTATTGACAGTAAGGCTATGTTCACACAGGGCTTTTTTGGAAAGTTTTTGCTGCGTTTTTTTTAGCTGAAGATTTGCCTTGTTTTTATGCAAATCCATGCTAATAAAAGCTGCTTTTTACAGTCCCAGCAAAGTCTGACATTTCTGATCTCATGCGCGCACACACACAAACTCTTGCAGATTTTTTTCCTGACAGTTTTGTCAAATACCTGCACTTTTGCTGCAGATTTCAAAGTATGAGCATGTCAATTCTCTGCAGCATTTTTTTCAATTGATACAACCCATTTTGTAGAAAAAAATGCACCAAAAACGCAACTAAAAAAATGCAGATGACTCAAGATTTCCTGCCACAATATCAGGTTTTGGTCAGGGAAAAAAAACTTACCAAAAAAAAGCCCTGTGTGAACATTGCCTAAGCTGTTAATCAGTGGCTCAGTGGTTAGCACTGCAGTTTTGCAGCTCTGGGTTCAAATCCCACCAAAGACAACATCTGCAAAGAGTTTGTACGTTCTCTGTGGGATTCCTCCAGGTGCTTCAATGTCCTCCCACATGCCAAAGACATGCTGATGGGGAATTTAGATTGGGAGCCCCAATGGGGACAGTGATGGTCACGTCTGTAAAGTGCTATGGCATTAATAGCGCTTTTAAGTGAGGAAAAATAAATAAAAAAAAAATCAGTGCTGGGTGCATGCAAAGACGTGATAATCTCCTGCTGATAAAACACTTATTGTACTGAAAAAGCCACACAGCTTAAGGGGAACCAATCACCAGGATTTTTGAATATAATGAAGCCAGTGCTATTCTGGCACTATCAGGCTGATTCTATACATACCTGTAGTGGTCAGCTCCGATGTTTAGGTTTTGAAATCCAAGAAAGTAAAGTTTATAAAATCAGTGAGTGACAGCAGCTGAGGATCAGATAATATCTGGGAGTTATGCATAGTTATCCCCTCCCCCTGTTAGAATTAGCTTAAGTATTATACAAATGATTTAATTTTTGACTTGCAGGACCTGTGGTGGTCATACCCATGTGACCAGAGGGGGCAGGGCCTCAGCCAACAAAGCTGATACCACTAAAGGCTCAGTCACACACGACTTCTGGACGTTTGCAAAATATAAGGGAAGATGAAGTTTAAGATGAGTGTGGAGCTATTCTGTTGGGGACTGCAAAATGACACTTAAGGCCCAGTCACACACAACGACTTACCAGCGATCCCAAAAACAATGCGACCTGATAGGGATCGCTTGTAAGTCGCTGGGAGGTCGCTGGTGAGATGTCACACAGTCAGACCTTACCAGCGATGCAGGAAAAATACAGGTCGCAGTAGCGACCTGTATAACGATCTCAGCAGTCACTGTGACCCTGTCACACAATGTCAAACACAGCGATTTGTCCTGCCCAGCAGGACATCGCCTTTGAAGAAAATGGCCTGAACCATTCTGCAACAACTAGAGATCTCACAGCAGGGGCCTGATCGCTGGTAGATGTCACACATAACTAGATCGCTAACGGGATCGCTACTGCGTCACAGAAACCGTGACTCAGCTGCGATCTCGCTAGCGATCTCGTTATGTGTGACGGTACTTTAAGCAACATTTCTGATGGCAGAGGCCCCGCCCCTTTTGGTCACATGGGTATGACCTCACACAGGTCCTGAAAATCAAAAATTAAATTGTTTGTATAATGCTTATACTAATTCTAACAGGGGGAGGGGATAACTATGAATAACATCCCCCTAGCTATAATCTGATCCTCAGCTGCTGTCACTCAAGAAGCTGCTGATTTTATAAACTTTACTTTCTTGGATTTCAAAACCTAAACTTCAGAGCTGACCACTACAGGTATGTATAGAATCAGCCTGATGGTGCTAGGTTATATAGGAAAATCCTGGTGATTGGTGTGCTTTAATATGTGAAACTTTGCTGAAATCAGTATCTCAGCCCCTTCATGCTATTCTCAGCTTTCAAAGCAAAAGAAATAGTTCATGCAGTTAATTTTTTGTTATATATAACAAAACTTGTCTTCTATAGCCTCTGACACTGTATTACTACTGGCTGCAGAATTAGTTACTTAAGAATCCATCAGTGTAGTCTTCTATGACAGTCAGTAACTTGTCTTTGACATATAAAAATCTGTCCCATTCTAATACAGAAAAGTTGGACGAGTGAAATGTTTGTAATTCCATATGCCATGCGAGTGCGTTTTTTTTTTTTTTTTTTTTGTTCTTCTTCCCTCAAATTGCACTTGTCCATTTTATACACCAGTGTGAGAACTTTACTGAGCCTTTTTCACCTGATTTATAATCACATCAGAGTGGTGGTCTGCTACCTAAAATGTCCTTTCTGAAGATGTATTTTTATTCAACCTTTTTTGTAATTAGCATGATTATAAAATACCCTACACGTCTCCCTATCTAGATAATGGCTATACATTTGTTTTTCTTCTACTTCACTTTCTGTGAATCATTTGAGAAAAGTCTCAAATGTGCTGTCACAGGAGGCTGGGGCTGCACTCACTCTCCACAGTGTGTATCTCCCTTCTTGGAACAGGATGTTGGCATGGGGCAGCAATTAAGTTACTTTGTACAGTTTTATGCATCAGCACCCTCTGAAGATGTCCTGGATCCATGCTGACAGTCATTGTTGGAGAGGTTAGCATAGCACCCGCACTCTGCTTCTAAGTGGGAAAAAATCCTTTGTCAGAGGTTGGAGATAGAAGCTGTGGGCAGCGCTGGTGTCACTCGTTGCTTCGATCACTATCCTCAAATGAATTGTCACTGTATGGGAATAGAAGCAGTGAGTGACACCAGCGCTGCCCTGTGATATCAGTACGGCCCCATACCTTTTTGTCACACTCTGCTTCTATCTCTGCCCACTGACAATATCTTGTTTCACAGTAAGAAGAGGCGCAGATGGAAGCAGCGTTATGGCTTTGCACCCCTCTCCCACAGCTTGTATCGCCACCCCCTGATGACAATTCATTTGAGGGCGGTGATAATAGCTTTGGAGTGGCGCTGGGGTCACTGCTTATATTTCTACCCCAACCCCCCGTTCACCCCAACCCCCCCCCCCACACACAACCCGTTTTTCAACATGGCCAAATTCATGAGAGCCATGAGCTGTGACAAGACGTACCTCTGATGGGATACCAAATATGCCCCTCCTGTGCTGAAAGCCTAGAATTCCAAAGGCAGGCAGAGAGCAAATGGCTGTACATGCAGCAGGGCCATCAGGCGCGGCTGTATATCGGAGTTGACACCCTGCTGCTATCTGTGCCAGCAGTGACGCTCTGTTAAAACTGATTTTGGTTGTAAAAGATTAAAAAATGAGCCAGATATTTAAGAACTGTTTTATACTTTATTTATTCTCCTGCGTTTTCAGTCTATTACCACCATCTTTTGGCTTATTTTGTGCCAGAAATGGTGTAGCAGGTAAGACCACACCCATATAGATAAGACACACCTTTTGTTGGATAAGTTGCAGAAAGGATCTAAATCAGAACGTTGCCGGTTATGACATATATTTTTTCACATTTATCTTGGTAATCTCCCTCAGTGACTTTTAACTATCTAATCACCTTTTACCTCTTCCCTCAGCCTGGTCCTGCAGCAAGCTCCACCAATGTCGGCGCCTCTGGCCGCTCACCAAGTAAAGCTGTGTCACCTAGAGCAGCAGGATCTACTGTGAGACAAAGGTAGTAAACCCAGGTGGTGTGGTGGTTTTCTATTCTAACCAAGGAAAGTCAATGCTTGACTTTACTAAATACGTCATTTAATAATCTTTAAATGTTTGGGTTGTTTTACCCATTATTGACTTGAGTGCTGTGTAGGGAAATATTCAGATGAAGCAAATAAAACTCCAGAGTACTGCAACCTCTTCATTATAGCAGTCAGTAGGGTTTGTGTGTGGTGTCACCCACAATTGTTAAGTTTTTATGTTGTGTTATGCCGTCACTTGACTCGCAATACTCACCCCCCCTTCTTTTACGACCAAGGACGTACCGGTACAACCTCAAGCATGAATGGGTAATCTCCAGCGGCTGCTGCGGTGAGCCAGTGTCTATCCCTGACATGTCTGCTGATATGAGCAGCAGACATGTGCGGTTAACAGGCACGGGTGGATCTGTGATTCACCCGCTCCTGTTAACCCTTTAGATCATGCTGTCAAAATGTGACAGCATGGTTTAAATGGCTGCGGCAGGGAAATGGCCTTTCCCCGCCACCATTGAAGGCCCTGTGACAGTCATGGGGAGATAATGGTTGCCATGGTAGCGACGAGTCATTGGATGACTCCTGTCTCTATTATGATGTAGCTCCTGTTACGACCAATAGCAGTGGCTGTAACAAGAACACAGCATGTATGTTGATCAGAACTGTGAAGCTCTGATCAACAAATGAATGAGCAATCAGATTGGTGATCCTTACTTTTTTAAAAAAAAAAAAAAATTCAACTTAAAAAGCCTAAAAGTTAATCACCCCCACCTCCATTGAAAATGAAATGTTAAAAAAAAAAAAAAAATAAATCTACACATTGGGCATTTCTGAACATAGCAATACCAAATCTATCAAAATATAACATCTGTTAATTTGATTGGAATTATTTTTCCATTACGCAGTTTACCAAACTCCAAAATGACGTTTTTTGGTCGTCGCAAATTTTGTGCAAAATGCAATAACAGGCGATCAAAACGTAGCATCTGTGCAAAAATGGTGCCATTAAAAACATCAGCACAAGACGCAAAACAGTCACTGAGCCATAGATCCCAAAAAATGAAAATGCTACGGGTCGTGGAAAATGGCGCAAAAAGTGTGCCACTTTTTTTGGACTAACTACTGAATTTTTTTTAACTCCTTAGATAAAATTAAATCTACACGTGTGGTGTCTACTAACTCATACTGACCTGATGCATCACATCCACACATCAGTTTTACTGTATAGTGAAAACGGTGAATAAAATATCCCCAAAGCAATCGTGCAATTTTTTTTTTTTTTTAATTTTTCCGCACTTGGAATTTTTTTTTGCTGTTTTCCTGTACACTATATATGGTAAATCTTATGGTTTCATATAAAAGTACAACTTATCCTGCAAAAAAAGCCCTCATATGGAAAGATTGATGGAAAAATTATTAAAAAGTTACGGCTCTTGGAAGAAGGAGAGGAAAAAACAAAAAACAGAAAATCGTTGAGGGTGATAGTGTTAATGATAAAGGAAACTTTTACACACAGGTTGGGAGCTTCCTCTTTTAGCCTAACTAAACTTTAGTTTTTTTTCTGAGTACGATGGTGATGGTGATTATTGCGCTGTAACACTAGCAAATTGCTTTTCATGACTCATAAAGACTATCCAACAGAGGTGGGGGTTAGAAGTGATGAAACTGCTCATTCAATCTGCAATAATGGGATCTTTCAACTAATAAAAAATAAATTCTAAGACTTATGTCTGACTGAATATATTAAAATCCTTCACGCTCCATGACAGATATGTCATGAAATGAGCCAGAATGTGTGGAGCCAATTCAGGAGTTAGCCCTTAGATTCCTGTGAAGGATTCACTCACGCTGAGTGCAATGTGATGTCTTATCGAGTAGCCCTCAGCCCAATGTTGTACTATGGGGCAGTGGCAATATATACAGTACGCCGATGCAGAAAAGGAGGGAAAATGGAGAAATTAAGTTCTCAATCTTCTCAGCTGTGCTCCAATTCTCATATGCAAGAGAATCTGAGCACAGTGCTCGCAGCAGCGTTTCACCAGAGGGTCATTTGCAGACAGCATCCGCTCCTCTCGCATGAAAGAATAATCGCCTGTGTGGGCGAGCCCTAATGTCTTTGTCAACCATTGCTATCTGCATTGCGTCTTCGCTTTGCCACACACTGGCTCCCTCCGTGCAATCTTATTGCCAGTTGGTTGCCATGGCAGTGTCAGTCTTCTGAAGTCTGTCAGACATGTTGGATTTTCTCATACAAGAAATTTGCGCAAACCGACATAAAAAATTTCCAAAATTTTATTTACAAAAATACGTAAACAACAATTCTTATTTGGTGGGCATGATATCAGCAGGGGATTTGAGACAGAAGACAATTATTGAATCAGGTCCAAAAGGTATAATGTACATAATCACAATCAGCGTATCAATTCATATTAAAGCCATGCACTGTACAAAGTAGATTGAGGCAAACCCCAGTTATATAATTCAATAGGACAAAATGAAAGAGGTACCCCTACAATTACATGAAACAGTAGGCTATAAGGATGCACAGAGCCATATGAAGATGGGTAAAGTTGCCCAATAATAAACATGCTTATTCAAACATGTATAAGGGCCCCTCCTAGGCGATGTTATAACATATGCCAGAGGAAAAAATAAAGTATAGGCCAACAATCAATATAGATCTAATAAGCTCTGGCGATAGTATTAAACTCCAAAGGGCACTAGTATACCCAAACAGCCCATGTAAACAGTAATCCAAAGTGCATGACTCAAAGTGTAGTAGTATAATCAGAACAAAATAATCATTACCTGAAGAAACATATGTCTTGTCTGGAAAGCTCCTACGCGCGTTTCGGCGTGCAGTCTTTTTTCAGGGAGAAAGTGAATGTGAACCTGTAAATTTACCGCTCTTAAATAGTACGAACATATCACTGATAGGACCTACGGTCACTTGACCGTAGCTAAGTGACATCTGAGCTACGGTCACGTGATCGTAGGTCCTATCAGTGATATGTTCGTACTATTTAAGAGCGGTAAATTTACAGGTTCACATTCACTTTCTCCCTGAAAAAAGACTGCACGCCGAAACGCGCGTAGGAGCTTTCCAGACAAGACATATGTTTCTTCAGGTAATGATTATTTTGTTCTGATTATACTACTACACTTTGAGTCATGCACTTTGGATTACTGTTTACATGGGCTGTTTGGGTATACTAGTGCCCTTTGGAGTTTAATACTATCGCCAGAGCTTATTAGATCTATATTGATTGTTGGGCTATACTTTATTTGTTCCTCTGGCATATGTTATACATCGCCTAGGAGGGGCCCTTATACGTGTTTGAATAAGCATGTTTATTATTGGGCAACTTTACCATCTTCATATGGCTCTGTGCATCGTTATAGCCTACTGTTTCATGTAATTGCAGGGGTACCGCTTTCAGTTTGTCCTATTGGATTATATAACTGGGGTTTGCCTCAATCTACTTTGTTTGTACAGTGCATGGCTTTAATATGAATTGATACGGTCATTATGTATGTTATACCTTTTGGACCTGATTACAATAATTGTCTTCTGTCTCAAATTACCTGCTGATATCATGCCCACCAAATAAGAATTATGTATTTTTGTTAATAAAATTTTGGAATTTTTTTTTTGTCAGTTTGCGCAAATTTCTTGTATGTTCTAATTAGCGCTGACAGGGTCAAATACTGTGTCTAGGCTTAATAGCCTTTATTGACCTGTCTCATTACAGCAAGTGTTTGATCTATGTTGGATTTTCTGTAGAGTTCTGACACCATTAGGGCTTCAGAGGAGACTGATTGATTGATTGATTTATTTATTTATTTTTTTTTCCCTATATAGTGTAATACTATAGGAACTGAACAGCACCACACCTGTCAGATGTTGGCTGTTAGGATATGTGCACACTAGAAAGGTTTTTTCTTAAGAAAATTTCTTGAGTGAAGGATTAGCGCACGTGTTAAAAAACGCACCAAAAACGCACCTGCGTTTTTACCGCGATTTGGTGCGTTTTTACCGCTGGTTGCTCCCTGCGTTATTGTGCCATTATCTATGGTAACTAACGCAGTTAGCTGCAGAAAAGAAGTGACTGCTCATTCTTTTTCTTAAGAAAATCTACTGAAAGAATTTTCTTAAGAAAAAAAACGCAGTGTGCGCACAGCTAATTTTTTTTTTTTTTTTGCCGTAGATTTGGCTGGGGAATGTCTGCAGAAAGGCTACAAGAATTTCTCAAGAAATTTCTGCAGCAAAAACGCACCAAAAACGCAGTAAAAAACGCAGTGTGTGAACACAGCCTTACATTGCCACCTGTAACAGCAGTGGCTGGAACTTTCTCCTGTTACTGCAGTTTAACCTTTGCAATGCTGCTGTTCACTGACCACAGCATATAAACGATTTTGTTGCTGGTGCTCGTCTGCTTTTCGCAATGCGATCCCAGGTACCTATGGGTAGTCGTGGCATTTGGGGGCCTTCTGGAGGCACTCATGACTGCCAGCTTGGTGCTTCTGAGAAACTGTTGTATTCTGATCTTCATAAGAGAACTGCAATTTCACCATACAGTGGATATGAAAAGTCTACACATTCCTGTTAACGTACAGGATTATGTCATATAAAGAATCATACCAAGAAAAATTTCAAAAAATGTTTTCACCTTTTTTAATGTAACCTATAATTACTACCAAAGCCCTGGTCATCTCATTGTTGAAACTAGTTCAGTCTTGAGAAGGGTACAAAAACGTTTTCCAGGAATATAAAAAAATATACCATGTATTACTTTAAAATATTCTTCAAGAAGTGGCTTAAATTGTGTACAACATTGGTATTAAACTGGCTTCAAAACTTGCTAAAAGACTAGAAGAAAAATGGTCTGGAAGGCTGCCAAGAGGTCTATATCAACATTAAAGGAGCTGCATGAATTTCTGGGAAGTATTGTTGTGTACAACATGTTACAACAGCCCATATTCTTGATATATTTGGCCTGTGGAGTAGAGTGGCAAGAGAGAAGCATTTTCTTACAAAGAAAATCATCCAAGCTTAGCTGTTTTGTCAAAACCTACAAGTCTGCCAAAAGAATTGTAGAAAAATATGTAATGGTCTGATAAACGGAAGGTTGAACGTTTTGGCCATAATTCTATGAAGCATGATGGAGTCAGCATTATGGTTTGGAGCTCTTTTTCGGCAACTGGAACTGGGGGTCTGGTTAAATTGGAGTCAGTTGTGAACAGTACCAAACAGACTGCAATACCTTGTTTTTTTTTCTTTTACAAATGGGTAGAAATGCACCTCTTAGCAATTTTTAAGGTGTTTTTTTTTTTTTGTTTTTTTTAACCAAGGAAGAGTATGTATTTGCACTAACTCAAATATAGTACATATCAGATCTGTTTAACTATAGGATGCACTTTTAACAAGGAAAACTGCTGCTAAAAAAAGTAAGTATGCGTCTTAAAGTGCGCAGGTAGTTTTCTTTGATGGAGGAGAATGCTGAAACTACATCCTTCCCGATCACCGAGAGAACTGCTCTTTCCTCCTGCTATACATCGATCTATATGTTCGGTGCAGAGCAGGGAAGGAAACTTGCCGGAACAGAAGCTGCAAGAGCTGAGCAGCTGAAAGACCTTCTGCCCGAATAACTCAAGGACCATTCAGGTTATATATGTGATCACATGTGAAAAGTCTGAGTTAACCCCTTCACGACCATGGACGGAAAGATCCGTCATGGTGCCCTGGGCCTTAAAGACCAAGGATGGATCTTTCTGTCATGGCGGAATCGCGGCACCGGAGCCCCCGGTGACTGCGATCGGTTAACACAAACCGCAGATTCGGGAAGGAGGGGACCTGTACCTGACCTCAAAAGGGGTGGTGCCGCCTTCCCGGACCTTCGGAGGCTGTGATTGGTTGAGCAGTGTTCGTCAGCCAATCACAGCCACTGTAATGTTCCAACCATTTAAAATGGCTGAAACATTGAAATCCAGCCCTGACCAGTGCAGCTGTAGCCCTGGCCATTGGCTGGAGCTGGGTGACCTCACTGGATCACCCTCCCCCAGATCTAGCAGCTCTGATTGGAGAGAGAGGCCTTGTGACCGATCTCTCCAATCACCATGGATCTGTTGCCGGTGACCGCCCCGTCACCTTCACTTGTCGGTCCTGAGCACGCCAGCACACAGTGAGTGTATACAGTGCAATAGCAGGGCGACACGCTCCGGTCCCATGCTGTTATGTGACGGGAGTATGGGACCCGGAAGTTGCCACGCTGCCATTGCACTTTATGAAACCGGCGAAAAGCCTACCTATGCGCCGCCACCGCTGTCCTCCTCCATCTGCCACAGTGCCACCGCTGTCCCCGATCTGCTGCCCGGCCCCTCCCCCTCGTGATCGGCTGCCCGCCCTCTCTTCTCCGTTTTGTGCTGCCCGCCCCCTCTTCTCCGTTATGTGCTGCCCGCTCTCCCCCCACCTGTCACCCCCGCGATCTGTGCGCTCTACCCCCCCACCTGTCACCCCCGCGATCTGTGCGCTCTACCCCCCCCCCCCACCTGTCACCCCCACGATCTGCGCGCTCTACCCCCCCCACCTGTCACCCCCCCCCCACCTGTCACCCCCGCGATCTGCGCCCCCCCCCCCCCCCCCACCTGTCACCCCCGCGATCTGCGCGCTCTCCCCCCCCACCTGTCACCCCCACGATCTGCGCGCTCTCCCTCCCTCCACCTGTGATCCTGCTGCCTAGATCCATCCTGAAAGGTAACTATCCCCAATCTCACCTCCCACTCCCCTCCTCCCATCCCCTCCCCTTCCCACCCATCCTCCGCCGCTTCTGCATCCACTGCGCCCTCTCCCATCCGCCCCCACCCTATCCCAGCCGCCGCCATCTCACATTCAGATGCTCCCTTTATATGCCGCTGCCCCCCCCTTCTGCCGCTGCTCTGATCCATCCTGTAAGTATTGTTCGTGGCTCTTTTCTAACTATCCCCAATCGCATCTCCCTCCTCCCCCACCTGCTTGCCGCCAAGTGCTGATCAGCTACGTGATTGGCTGATCAGGTATGTAATTGTTGCTCTAGTTTTTGCTTTTTTTTTTTTTTTTTGTGCATCCCAAATAAAAAAAAAAAAGGCAAACTTGAACAATTAGGTACCTGATCAGCAGTCATACTCGACTTTGGACAGGACTTCTTTTTTACAACCCACCTAGTCACCCCCCCCCCCCCTTTTTTTGCAGAACATCCGTGCGTGCGCCCTGTTTTTTGTTTTTGTTTTTTTTTGTTTTTTTCATGGCTTAACTTTATTAACTTTTGTGAAGCCCCCAAGGGTTCAAAGTGCTCAATAAACATCTAGATAAATTCCATGAGGGGTCTAGTTTCCAAAATGGGGTCACATGTGGGGGAGCTCCACTGCTTCGGCACCTCAGGGGCTCTCCAAACGCAACATGGTGCGGCTAACGATTCCAGCTAATTTTCTGTTCAAAAAGTCAAATGACGCTCCTTCCCTTCAGAGTCCTGCCGTGCGCCCAAACAGTGGTTTTTCGCCACATATGAGGTATCTGCGTGTTCAGTAGAAATTGCCCAACAAATTTTGGGGGTTCATTTAATTCTGCTACCCTTGTGAATATGCAATATTTGAGGCTAAATTAACATTTTTGTTGCAAAGAGTAAAGTTCATTTTTTTTTTTTTCCCCCTTCCACATTGCTTTAGCTACTGTGAAGCACCTGAAGGGTTAATAACCTTCTTGAATGTGGTTTTGAGTAGCCTGAGGGGTGCCCTTTTTGGAATGGTGTCACGTTTGGGTGTTTTGTGTCATGTAGACCTTTCAAAATCGCTTCAAATGTGATGTGGTCCCTAAAAGTGGCTTAGTAAATTTTGTTTTAAAAATGAGAAATTGCTCATAAACTTTGAACCCCTATAACTTACATTTTTTTTTTTTTCCCCCAAAATTGTTCTGATGTAAAGTAGACATGTGGGAAATGTTGTTTATTAATTATTTTGTCATATGTCTCGTTGGTCTTAGAGCATAAAAAATCAAAGTTTGAAAATTACAAAATTTTCAAAATTTTTGCGAAATTTCCGTTTTTTTCACAAAGAAATGCAAAAAATATCGGCCTAAATTTACCACTAACATGAAGCCCAATGTCACGAAAAAATAATCTCAGTATCACCGGGATCCATTGAAGCGTTCCAGAGTTATAACCTCATAAAGTGACACTGGCCAAAATTGCAAAAAATGTCCTGGTTTTGAGTGTCAAAATAGGCTTGGGGCTGAAGGGGTTAAAGGGAACCTGTCACCAGTTTTTTTTGCCCTATAAGCTGCGGCCACCATCAGTGGGCTCTTATATATAGCATTCTAAAAATGCTGTATATTAGAGCCCAGGCCGCTGTGTAGAACAAAAAAACACTTTTATAATACTCGCCTAGGAGGTCTCTCTGGTGGAGACTGGTCAGATGGGTGGTGCTGTTCTCCGGTGCCGGCGCCTACTCTTTCGGCTATGTTTGTCCTCAATCTTCCCTAGCCGCGGTGCATGATGCATCCGTCATACACACTCGCCGGCATTCAGGTCCTGAGCAGGCCTACTTTGATTTGCCCTGTGCAGGGCAGATCAAAGTATCGTAGTGCGCATGCTCGAGCCCAGCGAGTGTGAATGACGTAGACATGTGACAGGTTCCCTTTAATCAGGAGGAAGTCCTTCAGGTGCTCAGCTTCTGCTAAAGTCTCATTAGAAACTCTGTGTGTGTGTGTGTGTCTGTAAATAGACGTGTAGTGTGCATTTAGCAGACCCGTGGGTGTATAACTCTCACTCACACACGTATTAGTTCCCTATAATTGCTTAGTAGGGAAGTTTTAATTGACATCCTTTTCCTATTTTCTTCTGTCTAAACCCTAGGGTGTGTCTTATCGTAAGGTTTGCTTATAGTATGAAAACTACAGTATGTACCATGTTTTTCCAAAAACAAGACAGTCTTTATACTTTTTTGGGGGACAAAAAAACCTCACCTATGCCCTTGGAAAAAGCCACGGCAAAACGCGTCGGGGTGTCTCATTGGTAAGGCTTTATTAATATGTAGCAGTGTGATACAATTGTTTATTGGTATTTGGCAGCTTAGTTACTTTTGCATCAGGTTTTCCCTGACATATTTATTATATTTTTGTCTGCCATCTTATTTTATTCTTACATTGTTTCACACTGCTATCATATGCCTGTCATCTCACTATGTAGGTTTCACCATTCATTTTTTTGGCACAGCTAATACCTGATATGTATATTATCTCCATTGTGGGGTAATTGTGAATTTTTTGCACACTGTCAGATTTCATATAAATAATTACCTATCATGGTTTAAAATTTACGCTGGCAGCTGTGCCATCAGTGACTATCAGTTTTGTATGTGCCACATATTCATTCCTACATTTTAAATGCTGTTTGTGTATTTATCGTATTTTTTTGTAATAGATTTATCTTGATTTTAAACAATTTGGATTTTCTTCTGGGTAGTTGTATAGGTATTTAATTTTCCACTGAGCAACTACTACAGTGTTTTTCCGAAAGTAAGACAGTCTTTATACTTTTTTTGGGGGGGGACAAAAAAAAAAAGCACTAGTGCTTATTTTTGGAGCAGGTTCTTATTTTTTGGAGAAACATGGTTGGGTGTAAGTCCCCGTCCCCCTCCCCCCTCAAAAAAAAGACTGCGTGGCTCTCAGGTCCTCCCTGTGATCACTGGTGGGTGCTGCACGCTGTCCTCCTACTTCTGACTGGCTGACGCTAACACACACTTTATCCAGCGATACAAAATACTTCTGGCCGCAGGGAATGATGGGAGGAAGTCACGTGTCCGGCCCGCAGTTCCTGTAAGCAAGCATTCTTGCGCTCCACTGCACTGCCTCCCAGGATTCTGGGAGCCAGAAGAAATTGGTGGATGTGTGTGTGGATGTGTGTGTGTGGATGTGTGTGTGTGGATGTGTGTGTGTGGATGTGTGTGTGTGGATGTGTGTGTGTGGATGTGTGTGTGTGGATGTGTGTGTGTGGATGTGTGTGTGTGGGTGTGTGTGTGTGGGTGTGTGTGTGTGTGGATGTGTGTGTGTGTGTGGATGTGTGTGTGTGTGGATGTGTGTGTGTGTGGATGTGTGTGTGTGTGGATGTGTGTGTGTGTGGATGTGTGTGTGTGTGGATGTGTGTGTGTGTGGATGTGTGTGTGTGTGGATGTGTGTGTGTGTGGATGTGTGTGTGTGTGTGTGTGTGTGTGTGTGTGTGGATGTGTGTGTGTGTGGATGTGTGTGTGTGTGGATGTGTGTGTGTGTGGATGTGTGTGTGTGTGGATGTGTGTGTGTGTGGATGTGTGTGTGTGTGGATGTGTGTGTGTGTGGATGTGTGTGTGTGTGGATGTGTGTGTGGATGTGTGTGTGTGTGGATGTGTGTGTGTGGATGTGTGTGTGTGTGGATGTGTGTGTGTGTGGATGTGTGTGGATGTGTGTGTGTGTGTGTGGATGTGTGTGTGTGTGGATGTGTGTGTGTGTGGATGTGTGGGTGTGTGGGTGTGTGTGTGGATGTGTGGGTGTGTGTGTGGATGTGTGTGTGTGTGTGTGTGGATGTGTGTGGATGTGTGTGTGTGGATGTGTGTGTGTGGATGTGTGTGTGTGGATGTGTGTGTGTGGATGTGTGTGTGTGGATGTGTGTGTGTGGATGTGTGTGTGTGGATGTGTGTGTGTGTGGATGTGTGTGTGTGTGGATGTGTGTGTGTGTGGATGTGTGTGTGTGTGGATGTGTGTGTGTGTGGATGTGTGTGTGTGTGGATGTGTGGATGTGGATGTGTGGATGTGGATGTGTGTGTGTGGGTGTGGATGTGTGTGGATGTGGGTGTGTGTGGATGTGGATGTGTGTGTGGATGTGGATGTGTGTGTGTGTGTGTGTGGATGTGTGTGTGTGGATGTGTGTGTGTGGGTGTGTGTGTGTGGGTGTGTGTGTGGGTGTGTGTGTGTGGGTGTGTGTGTGTGTGGATGTGTGTGTGGATGTGTGTGTGGATGTGTGTGTGGATGTGTGTGTGGATGTGTGTGTGGATGTGTGTGTGTGTGTGTGGATGTGTGTGTGTGGATGTGTGTGTGTGTGTGTGGATGTGTGTGTGTGTGTGTGGATGTGTGTGGATGCGATCGCTACAGGTCCTGCCGCTCAGCGTCTGAGAGTGTGATTGCGGGGTGTCCTGCAGTATCTTACTTTTGTTTAGCTGCACGGATACTTCATTATTAAACTGCGTTTAGGGCTTATTTTCGGGGAGGGCTTATATTTAAGCCTTGCTCCGAAAATGCTGAAAATCCCTGCTGCTCCATGCTGAAAATCCCTTATTTTTGGGGGAGGTCTTATTTTTGGAAAAACACGCTATACATAATGCTAAGACTTTGATATTTGTGCAGGAAAACTTAACGATCTAACAATGGTCCAATCATAAATAAAGACTAGAAGGGGTGGTCTGTCAAAACCAAGTTATCCCTACCCGCAGTATAGGTGGAAACTTGTTGACTGGTGTGGATCCAACCGCTGGTACCCACAGAGATCGACATCACTGGGAGCTTTTACCCTTAGAATGGGGCAGAAGTGCAGATACTATACTGTGTACTGAATTATTAGACAAGTTGTATTTTTAGAGTATATTTTTTATTAACAACTATATTCTCAATCAACCCAAAAGACTCATAAAATATCAAAGCTTAATATTTTTGGAAGTTGTGGGTTTTATTTATATTTGGCTATCTTCTTAGGATAATTGTTTGTGCAGGTAACTATTACTGTGCAGAATTATTAGGCAACTTAATAAAAAGCAAATATTTTCCCATCTCACTTGTTTATTTTCACCAGGTTAACAAATAACTGCACAAAATTTAGAAACAAACATTTGACATGCAAAAACAAAACCCCAAAAATTAGTGACTAATATAGCCACCTTTCTTTATGACACTCAACAGCCTACCATCCATAAATTCTGTCAGTTGCTTGATCTGTTTATGATCAACATTGCATGCAGCAGCCACCACAGCCTCCCAGACACTGTTCTGAGAGGTGTACTTTTTTCCTTCCCTGTAGATCTCACATTTTATCAGGGATCACAGGTTCTCTATGGGGTTCAGATCAGGTGAACAAGGGGGCCATGTCATTATTTTTTCATCTTTTAGAACTTTACTGGCCAGCCATGCTGTGGAGTAGTTGGATGCATTTGATGGAGCATTGTCCTGCATGAAAATCATGTTTTTCTTGAACGATACCGACTTCTTCCTGTACCACTGCTTGAAGAAGTTTGTCTTCCAGAAACTGGCAGTAGGTCTGGGAGTTGAGTTTCACTCCATCCTCAACTCAAAAAAGGTCCCACAAGTTCATCTTTGATCCCAGCCCATAAGAGTACCCCACCTCCACCTTGCTGGCGTCTGAGTCGGAGTGGAGCTCTCTGCCCTTTACTAATCCAGCCTCTGGACCATCCATCTGGCCCATCAAGAGTCACTCTCATTTCATCAGCCCATAAAACCTTTGAAAAATCAGTCCAAAGGCAGCTTTACTCGCTGCGACATTGCTCAAGCGATCTCGGCGGTCACAGAATTTGTGACGCACATCCAGCCACTTTAGCGTTGTCATTGCGTGTGACACCTATGAGCGATTTTGTATCCTCGCAAAAACGTTCAAAATCGCTAATCAGTGACATGCCCCCCTATTCCTGCAGCTAGCGATGTAGTTCCTCGTTGCTGCGGCAGCACACATCGCTATGTGTGACACCGCAGGAACGAGGAACCTCACCTTGCCTGCTCCCGCCCGCAATGAGGAAGGGTGTGAGCGGGATGTTACGTCCCGCTCATCTCCGCCCCTACGCTTCTATTGGGCATTCAGTGACGCTGAACGAACCGCCCCCTTAGAAAGGAGGCGGTTCGCTGGTCACAGCGATGTTGCTAGGCAGGTAAGTAGTGTGACAAGTCCGCGCGATGTTGTGTGCCACGGGCAGCGATTTGCCCGTGTCGCACAACCGATGGGGGCTGGTACGCTCGCTAGCGATATCGGTCACGATATCACAGCGTGTAAAGCGGCCTTTAAAATATTTCTTGGCCCAGTCTTGACGTTATCTTATGTTTTTTCTTGTTCAAAGGTGGTTGTTTTTCAGACTTCCTTACCTTGGCCATGTCCCGGAGTATGGCATACCTTGTGCTTTTTGATACTCCAGTAACGTTGTAGCTCTGAAATACGGCAAAACTGGTGGCAAATTGCATCTTGGCAGCTTCATGCTTGATTTTCCTCAATTCATGGGCAGTTATTTTGCACCTTTTTTGCCCAACACGCTTCTTGCGACCCTGTTGGCTATTTGCCATGAAACACTTAATTGTTTGTTGATCACGCTTCAAAAGTTTGGCAATTTTAAGACTGCTGCATCCCTCTGCAAGACATCTAACAATTTTGCACTTTTCAGAGCCCGTCAAATCTCTCTTCTGACCCATTTTGCCAAAGTTAAGGAAGTTGCCTAATAATTAACACTAGAACTACTGAGGTAGTCATTTTGACTACTTTGCACCATGTATTTCTATATAGGTGTCACGAGTCCAGTAGTTCTAGTGTTAAGCACCCCTTATATAGGGTGTTGATGTCACTACACCACACCCCTCCTCATTAGAGATGCACATTACCTGATTTACTTAATTGGTAGTTGGCTCTCAAGCCTATACAGCTTGGAGTAGGACAACATGTATAAAAGTATCATGTGATTAAAATACTCATTTGCCTAATAATTCTGCACACAGTGTAGACCTGGGTATTAGTGTAGCATGTGTCCACCTCTATAAAATGAAATTCCAGAAAGTACTTCAGTCAGTCGATATATTTCTGTCAAACAAAGTAAATGAACAGTCAAAATGCATAGGACCTCAGTCAGTCAGAAAATTACATGCTACACTAATACTCCTGTTGTCATTGTGAGTCGTTTTCTGACTGAGGTCCTCTACAAAAAAAAGGCAGATCCAGGAGTCTATGAATTCTGCAGTTTAACTGCGACTGAGGATCAAGCAACAAGATGTGCTCGTCACTGTGGTTTGCTAATTTCAGAGAGAATTACAGCAGGTTCAGCATTATCAGCAACAGTGCTTACTGGGTACTGTTGGTTGCAACAGCGACGTTCATGCTGCCAAAAAACAACGAGCAGAGTGTGGAAAACATTACGAAGGATTTTGTTGCACTGAATGTAAGAAACTCTGATGTGCAAAAAATGCGTTCAAGGAGAAATACGTGGCGCCGGACAGGGGAACGAGTTGCGATCGTTCTTTGCTACATTAGCTGTGGGTGGAAAATCTCAAGTGTCGGTCAAGGCCACAATAGCCGTAATATATTTTTGGGTGAAAGATCTGTCCATGATGCAAACAAAACATTTTCGACTAGAGTCGATAATGCAAAATCAGACATGCGTTGATTGGCGAAATTATATCCGGGAAGTATGCCAACATTCCCTAAATGATGCTCCAGCCATGGGAGGCCTCGGAGAAATCGTTCAGATCGACGAAAGTTTGATGCGTGGTCGTAGAAAATACAACAGGGGACGTCTTCTGCAGGAAATTTAAAGATAAATTGCCGAATTTATTGCCCAGTCACTTGGCTGAATATTGGTGGAAAAGGATACACAAGGAAGCACTATTCAATGCCATCGTTGATCAAATAGCTGTGCAATTTCTGTTGATCTAATCGTAATATTCCGACTGACTGAACTATGCATTTTTACTGTTTATTTACTTTCATTTGGTAGAGGTGGACACATGCTGCACTAATACCGTAGATCTGTGCTTTATTTTCTCACTATAGGGCTGCCGTGCAGTGTGCTTGGCTTTTCCAGCAGCCCCACACAGATGTGGCGCAGTGGTCAAGCATCAGACCTGCTGTTCTATTTTGTATTGGGCTTAACAGTTCTCCATTCTATCGATCGGAGTGTGTCCCATCGATGAGACGCCACCGATCAGTAAGCTATCACCTATTTTATGGATGGGTGAGAACTTGTTTTCCCTAGATGACACCATTAAGGTTCCCAAGTGTATTAGGCTGCTTTCACACTACGTTTATTTAACATGCGTCCTGAACGGTTTTTTGCTGCAAAAGCGGATCCTGCTTTTACAGCAAAAAACGCATGTAAACGTATGTCTTACTTTGCAGGATCCTGTCACTGGATGTTTAGGGGCGGGCATTGGAGTCATGTGATCGGGAGTGAGGGGAACTAACGTGCCAGACTGGGAGCCGGCATCTGACAGCTGCGAGGCTCGTAACCAAGGTAAACATCGGGTATACTTGCTTGGATATCCGATATTTACTTTGGTTACAAGCGTCTGCAGCTGCTAGGAGCCGGGCTCCCTGCACACGTTACCAACGTAAACATCGGGTAACTAAGAGAAGTGGTTACCCGATATTTACCTTGGTTACGAGTGTCCGCAGCTCTCAGGTGGGAGAGAGAGACAGGAGAGGGAGGGGGAGAGACAGAGAGGTAGGAGAGAGAGAGACTGATCACGGGCTGGCTTCTGGGCATGCTCAGTAGAGCAAGCAGGATCCTGCCTATCAGCACGCCAGCGTTCACCTGCGTTTGCATGCTGTTTAGTCAGGATCCAGTGACTTGCAGTATTTGGACGCAGCTCAAAAACGCTACATGTAGCGTTTTTGAAAGATGTTAAAAAACTGCAAGTCGCTGGATCCTCACTATAACGCAGGTGAACGCATGTTAACGCGAGTCCATTGCAAATGCATTGAAATGAAAACGCATTTGCACTGGATCCGTTTTTGCGTTAAAAAAAGTTCAGGACGCATGTTAAAAAGACGTAGTGTGAAACCAGCCTTAGATGGCAGACAGCCATATGGTTGTATGGCTGACAGTTCTGTGACTCGCACATACAGGGACATTTGGCCAAGTGTTCTTGTGTTCTGTTAGTGACCAGCCGACAGACTTCTGTGGTAAAGGCTTATTTTCAGGGAGAGCAAATGATCAGATTCTGAATTTCAGCAAGCAATTTCCTCCCCAACAAATCTATCTAGGGAGAGTGGGGGAGATCTGTACACTTAGTCAAGTGTGTATGGGAGTCTGTAGTGCAGGGGTGGGGAACCTTTTAAGGCTATGTGCCCACGTGGCGTATTTTCATGCAGTTACGCTGCAATCTGCACCGCAGCATAACTGCCTGCGTCCCCAGCACAATCTATGAAGATTGTGCCTAATCCATGCCCACGTGGCGTATTAGAATGCAGCGCTTTGGCTGTTGCCGAAGCGCTGCGTTCTAAGAAGTGACATGTCACTTCTTTCATGCACTTTGCATGCAGCCCCCGCTCTATGGGAAGGGCTGCATCCAGAGTGCATGAAATCTGCTTTTTAGTGCGCACTTTTTCTGCAGCGATTTGAAGCGCATGTTTGCTGTTCAAATCACTGAGGAAATTTCTGCAGGGACAGACCGCAACGTGGGCTCATAGCCTTACTGCCGGGGGGCCATTTGGCAATTTTTATAAACCTTCGGGGGCTGCACAAAATTATCAATGTGAAAATAACCCTGCTATATTTGGTCAAACAATTAATTAACTCACCCCTACTGTGGTGGCTGGAGCTGCTTCTCTTTGGTGCGGCTGTGTTTTTTGATGATACTAATCATGTTGCTTCTCATAGCTGCTTTTCCAGGTTTGTCTCAGTGTGGAGCAGTCAACTCTTTGTGATAAGATTGGTAAATCGTATACATCACGTAACAGACGCGCTATATGAATTATATATTCTATTTCATATTCTTTCATCACAGGAGACGCTGGAGGCACATACATTCACTGCAGGCATATATATGCCCCCAGCCCCTCCTGTGTGGTGTATGTCCCCAGTGTCTCCTGTGATGTATATTCCCCTAGCCTCTCCAATGTTATGTATAAGTCACAGGAGATGCTGAGGGGGCACAGACATCACGGGAGGGGCTCGTGGGGTTGGGGAGGGGCACAGATGGCACTGGGAGAACTCAACACTGGGGGTGATGCACAGCATTGGAGGGTGCACAGCACTTGCAGGGCCCTGACATCACTGAGGGGACACAGCACTGAGCGTTGCACACAACTCTGGGGGGTGGTACACAGAACTGGATGGGGTACAGAGGGCAGGTGCCGGGCACAACGCTCCAGAGAGCAGAGGGGTGGGCACACACCACTGAGCACGCTGATACTGGACAGCGGCGCATGTGGTGATTTAAAGGACCAGCAGCCTACAAGATCGCAGCGGCGGCCCCCGCACTGCATCCCGTGGGAATCTCCCTGGGGGCCGCATAAAAGGTCAAGGCATGCGGCCCGCGGGCTGGGGGTTCCCACCCCTGCTGTAGTGTAACCTCTAGAATAGGCTTTACTGCAATCACAAACCAAGGGAAAGTTATCTGTTCTTATTGTAAAGGCGTCAACTACTGATTGACTCTTCTCAATTGTCCCAGTGTACATCATAAAAAAAAAAAAAATAAACCAACCAACGCTAAAAAATAAAAAAAAATAAACCAACCAAATAGACCAACGCTATTCCCATGCCGATATACCGATCTACTGACATAAACAATAACACACGGTTACTGATTTGTCCACAGCTGTCACACAAAATAGGGAACAGTTGTCATGTGACATCATTTATGGCAGGATATCTGCTCAGATTAGAGGAACATGAAGCTTTTACACCATTGCTCCTGTAGAAGTGGATGGAACGGAGGTCACACCTTACACTTCTGCTCCTATAAAGTGGACGGAGCAGGATTTATATATTGCACTACTGTTTCCTTACAGGTGGATGAAGCTGGGTCACACATTGCATACATTTCTTGCTGTGTATCTAATCAAATCTTTGTGATATATTCCCCAGAGCCCTATATCTAATCCCAGCATGTGATAGCTTATCAAACTCCAGTGCATGATAAGTCGAGCAGCACTGAGTCTGCACTGCCAGCCATCCTTGGTGACACTTTGCACATGTTAAGGTACCGTCACACATAACGAGATCGCTAGCGAGATCGCTGCTGAGTCACGGTTTCTGTGATGCAGTAGCGATCCCGTTAGCGATCTCGTTATGTGTGACATATACCAGCAATCAGGCCCCTGCTGTGAGATCTCTTGTCGTTGCCGAATGGTCCAGGCCATTTTCTTCAAAGGCGATGTTATGCTGGGCAGGACACATCGCTGTGTTTGACATTGTGTGACAGGGTCACAGTGACTGCTGAGATCGTTATACAGGTCGCTACTGCGACCTGTATCGTTCCTGCATCGTTGGTAAGGTCTGACTGTGTGACATCTCACCAGCGACCTCCCAGCGACTTACAAGCGATCCCTATCATGTCGCATTGTTTTTGGGATCGCTGGTAAGTCGTTGTCTGTGACAGGGCCTTAAGTGTCATTTTGCAGTCCCCAACAGCATAGCTCCACACTCATCTTAAACTTCATCTTCCCTTATATTTTGCAAACGTCCAGAACTGAAGAATAGTTATGTCAGGCACATCTCTCCAGATTAACAGACAAATGTCTTAACCCAGGGGTCCCCAACATGTGGCTTAGGAGCCACTTGTGGCTCACGGGCACATGTGGCTTGTAGCACTCTTCAGGTTTAGTACATTAGCACCAGGTCTAGCAAACGGCTAAGTAAAGTAAGTCTCCGGATAGTGACTTTTTTGACAAGCTCCACATAGAAGAGCAGATCGGAAAGGGGAGTATGGTAGGTACCCCTGGAACTTGGTATACTGTGTCAGATTTGACTGTTATACCAGTAATGGGGGATCTAAGTATCACTACTGTGAGGGGAGCTGGATGTGGATCACGACCCTCTCTCAGATCTAAATGTGTCTCTCAAGGTCAGAAAGGTTGGGGACCTCTGGTTTAACCAGAAGATCAAAGTTTGAGTAGCCCAAATCTGTGTTGACCTAAAGAGAGCTGTTCACAGGAGTGATCCTTGTACAGACTATAGGCAAGATTAAAGGTGAAAAAGTTCTCAAGATTCTTCTTGGTATTTTTTTTACATGACAAAAACCTGGCATTTTACTAGTGATGTGTGGACTATTTATAGCTGGTAAGTATTGAGTAAGTTATCCATTTTCTAAGTAAATTTATAAAGGTGCAGTTGACATGAATTTTTCACCAGTTGTCTGTAACATCCCATCCAATCCACACAGGCAAAAAAATCAAACCAAAAATGTCCTTAAATTTAGTCATGTCATAATGAGAAATAACATTGGTAAAAAGTATTAAATACAAGAACAGAGATATGTAAAGTCTTCACACCAGCTGAAATCTATTAGTAACTATAAAGCACTCCTGCTACTTACTGAATAATATCAGCAGGTTCAACAGATGGCTTATAAAAAGTGTCTTCTTACCAAATTGCACACAAGAAACCTCTCATGATGGGTAAAACTAGTGAGCTGTCTCAAGACCTTTGCAATCTTGCTGTTGAAAAATATACTGATTGCACTAGATAGAGAAGAATTTCTAAACTACTGACAATGAATTTCTAACAGTGAGCACTTTTAAATGTTAGGGCCATAATCCAGAAGTAGAAAGAACATACCGTATTTTTCATTTTATAAGATGCACCGGATTATGGGACGCACCCTAAACTT